>NC_056736.1:138131453-138238953 GCF_019279795.1 Protopterus annectens | reverse complement strand
ACAGATCTAGTTCCTGCTTACAGTGAATGAAAAGGGCCAACACCACCATGATGTTCCTAGATATTGGAGTGTGTTTCCATGCAATTGGCTATGGGAATGTTACCACAGCTGTTTCACATGCAATCAGCTAGGGGAGGGCTGCAATTTGTTCAGAGGCCATCAGCTGATCATGAGCAGCACTTAAAATACTCATGCTGCTGCCTAAGCAAAGCAGGTGTAGGTCTCCACATCCACCAGAGAGGAAGTGTGAGAGGCAGACAGAGGCAAAGACATGTCAGGGAGGTGTGGGAGAGTAAAACTGAAGCATGTTTGTGTCACACACCTACCAACACAGGGTATCAAACCCTTGACAACTATGTAGTGCTATCACAGTTTGATGCAGTTATTGGATGCACTACATGGGTTGCCTGTTTTGGAGTACTCAGAACATATATGTGATGGTGAGTGACATCTGCAACAGGTATACGATAGCTATACGGTAGGTGATGTACATGTGCCTGTCCACATGAACAGGTGCCAGCATCAACACAGCCACACTCTCACAGGGACACACACACACACACACACACACACACATTGACAAGGCCAGGAGTACAACTAATCAGTAGTGGGATTTCCATAACACATCACTGTGCAGGTATCACACGCACCACACGGGTCATATGGAGGTTGTATGGGAAAAGGGTATGAGCAGGTTTCTGACATCAGACAGCATGCTTCAGTATGCCCATGGGGGTTGTAGTGAGTGTGGATGTGAACATATGCACCATACAACACACACACAAACACACAGTATGCCAGTACTGATTTGCATGGGTGCATGTCTGCACGGGTGTGTGGTGGTCGACTGTGCCAGCAGGCTATACAAGGGTAGGCAATGGGTATACCTTGGCATCAGCCCACATGACAATGGTCTGCATTGTGGCTCACGGCTGTAGTTTCTGCATTTGCCCACACAGGTGGGTATTGTATCCCCCATCCAGTCACCTGGGTGACTGTTGTGTGTGGCCAATGCTGTGCATCGCTTGCCATGTATGTGTTCCTTAGTCCATGACAGGGACGGTGTCTGGGATATGCACACCTCCCACATGCATGTACAGTGCCACGTGGAACTGTACCAGGGGTGTCTGGTCTATGTTGTGAACACAGATTATCATCAGATGTGCCAGTCTTGCCCACCTGTTGCAGGAACTGGTAATGTCCATCAGGTTTACCCTGCACCTATGTTGATAGCACGCTAACAGCATTCCTTGGTGTCAGTGGCATCTGTCCATATAGGGCATGTTGTCAGGCATAGTATGTCTGTTATGGGTCACATGGGATGGCACCATGGGTGGTGCAGGTGTCCACTGAGGAATATGGGGGAGGTGCACTGTCTGCATGTACATGCATATTGGACAGGTGGACAGGGTGACATGCCCTCTGTAGCCCACTGCTATCACTCCATAGTTACTATCAGTGGCCATTATGCAGTGTACTATCCACATATTGGCTGTTGCCTAGGCATGTGTGTGTGTATGAGACATGGGTTGAGAGTGTGCTCTGGTTAATACTGGGGTTGCTAACTGTGATTGCTTGGCCTTGATATCACATGTATGGGTATGGCATTGCCCCCCCAGCCTCTCAGCTATTTCACATCTGTTATCCCTGTACGGTGGACATTCTGATATATAGTTGAGCCACGATATAAGAAATATGCAAAACCTACTCCACGTTGGCCACACACTCATGACCACTTCTATACAGGACACGAGTCACAAACACACACATACCTATCATGTCTGGGAGTAGAACCCTTACCTAACTACTTATTACACTATAGCACTATGCAGTTATAGTATGCACCACAAACATTACTGGAGTACTCCTTGCCCAAGGGTGTATTTCACAATGAATGAGATCAGCAGGATTACCAAAGTAGGGCATTTGAAATTTACTGTGAGTGACTAGCCTGAAATGCATTGTTCCCTACACAGACACTGAGACACACAGAAAACATCCACAACCAACATGTGTGGGTATAAACCCCCGGACCGAGGTCTATATCACACTACAGCATGGAGCTGTTATAGGACGCACCACGGGGATTACTAAAAATCTTTTTCCCCAAAGGTGTATTTCACAATGAATGACATCAGCAGGATTACCAATGTAGGGCATTTGAAATATACTGCAAGTGACTAGCCTAAAATGCATTGCCCCCTACACAGACATTGAAACACACAAAGACATCCAGAACTGCCATGGGTGGTGATGGAACCCTACCACAGTTCTAAACCGCACTCTCGCAGTATGCAGTTACCAGATGCGCTACAGAGATTACCAGGCTACAACCTTCCCAGAGGTGTATTTCTAGGTGGGTGACATCAACATCCTTGCCAAAGTTGAGTATATGAATTGTAAGGAGTGTGAGTACCCTAAAAAGCATTGTTCTCTACACAGTCAGAGACAGGCAAACACGCACACACAGACACCAAGTCTGGGGTTAGAACACCTACCTATTACTTTCTCACATGACAGCCGTATGCAGCTATAGGATGTGCTACAGAGATTACTGAGCAACAACCTTCCCAGAGGTGTATTTCTAGGTGGGTGACATCAGCAGCCTTGCCAAAGCTAAGTATATGAATTGTAAAGAGTGTGAGTACCCTAAAAATCATTACTCTCTACACAGTCAGAGACAGACAGACAGACATGTACACAAACACACACTCACACAGTTACCAAGTCTGGGGTTAGAACTCCTATCTAACTAATTTATCACACTACAGTAGTGCACAATTATGGACACACCACAGACATTACTAGGCTATAGTTTTCTCAAAGATGTATTTCATATTGGATTACCTCAGCAGGCTTGTCATAGTAGGCTATGGGAAGGGTGGTGTGTGCAGAGGCCATAACCCATTCATGTATGGGTTGAAATGCCACATGCAGGCACACACGGGGGGTCATATGTCTCAGGTACATGTGTACAGCTGCTAGATGACTACTTCCTTGTACAATCATGTTGCATAGCTGGCACGTGCACCACATAGTATGTAATGCTGACAGATACTGTTGGCTAGTATCTGCAGTGAGTGACATCTGAACCTCATGTATTTGGGGCACTTTGGCTGTGTGCTGGGTGGGACAGGCTTGGATGGCTCCTTGTTACAGTGACCCTCTTCCACACATCTATGTACATCTACCTTTGGCTTATTATAGTGTGTTGTCTTGAGATATATGTCTGTATTCCTATCCACTGTGTGTGCAAGGCATGAGTAGTGCATACTGATGAGTGTCTGCACTAACAACTGCAACTGCCAGATATGTCTGGTCCACTGGTGCTTGCAGTCATGGCCTTCATGTGTTTAAGTGTGTGAGCATGTCCAGTATGCCCATCTGTATTGAATTTGTGGATCATGTCCAGGTAGTTTGTGCTGCAGTGCTGACCTTTGTGTTGTACACCAACAGGTAGCATGCTGTCTCTGCAGGGTATCCATCGATCATTTGGCTTTGACTGTTACTACATTTCTGCATAGCAGGGGGGCACACCTGACTATTTCTACATTTCTACACAGGAGTGGGGAGACACACCTGACTGTTATTACATTACTATGTAGGATGGGGGGGCACACCTGACTATTTCTACATTTCTACATAGGGTTGGGGGGCACACCTGACTGTTATTACATTACTATGTAGGATGGGGGGCACACCTGACTATTTCTACATTTCTACACAGGAGTGGGGAGGGCACAACTGACTGTTATTACATTACTATGTAGGATGGGGGGCACATCTGACTATTTATACATTTCTACACAGGGTTGGGAGGCATACCTGACTGTTATTACATTACTATGTAGGATGTGAGGGGCACACATGAAACATGTACACATTCTCTGTGACCATACTGGTATGTCAGGTACTCCATTTCATTCTGTATTACTAACTATCATGCTGACTAGAGCCATACCATTGTACTACAGATCATGGCTTTGGTTGCCTTACATATTATTGCCTGACTTCCTACCCTTTAGAACTAACATCCCACTGCCTGCCCTGTTGTGGTCTGTCTGTGTAGGCCTGGGGGGGAGGGTAAGCCACCACCGTCATTCTGGGGCCTTGGCACAGGCTCTGTTTGGGTTTGTCTACACTTGTCCTGCTGGCTGTGACTGTTGTTGGGTATGTGAACCGTCCTGACTGGCATGTGTGGGTCATATGGACATACATGTCGCACAGCACATTTCCTGCTGTGGGTTTTGTCACTCTGTGTAGTACTGGCTACTATGGTGACTCTAGTATGTGTTACAGATGTCATGGCGCCACTATGGGTGTCTACTGTCTGCTGCCATAACATTCAGCCACCAAATTCCCTTGCATGCTCACATCCATACCATAGCTACAGGTAACAACACATTCTACTCCATTTGGCAATTGGTAGGTTGATTGACATACCTTGAGGGTGTGCTAGACTTGTGGATGGTGCTGGAGGGCTGCCTATGTCTGATGCACATAGTACACTCCCTATACATGGTTGAGCAGAGGTAGTGTCATATTTGGCATCCCTTTTACTGTATGTGTGAGTCAGAGAGAGGTGTCATTCCCTGGGTCCCTGCTGTGTCAGTGCATGTGTTATGCGTTGCATCTTTGCCAAGGCCAGGGCATACTGGGCACCCCTCCTTCTGCCTACTGGGTCATGCTCAGGCTGCTCCTCCTCCAGGTTACTCTGTGCCTGTGCAGGTCTTGGCATTGGTGGGGGGACTGTGTGGCCTTGCCCCATGCTGTTCCTGCTGCAGCTGTTTCTGAAGGATCATATTGTGCAGCATAGCACATACTATAACAATTTGGGTACATTTAGCTGGTGAATACTGCAAGGCTCCATCAAATGTGCCCAGACACTGGAACCGTGACCTGAGCATCCCAAACACATGCTCTATTATATGTCTGGCCTGTGCGTGTGCCTCATTGTGGTGTTGTTGTTTAGGTGTGTGTGCATTTCTGATGGGTGTCATAAGCCACGGCTCAAATGTGTACACAGCATCTCCCACAAGGTGACCATAGGGGATGTCCCCATTGGCAAATCTCTGGTACAGCTGCATTAGATGCCATATGTGGGAATTGTCATAGCTTCCTGGGCAGCCAGCACACACATTCATTATAATGCCCTGGGCATCACAAATGACCTGGTAATTGATGGAGGGGATGCCCCTGCGGTTGATGTAGGCCCTACCCTGCTCACTGGGTGGTGCTTTGATGTGTATGTGCATGCAGTCTATAGCACCCACTACCCCAGGGTATTCTGCTATTTGGTGGAAGAGATGCGTATTGCTGGTCAACACCTCATGGGTATTGAGGTAATATACGTGCTCACATGCATGTGCTGACATGGCATCCAGGAACTGGTGGAATACTCTCAGTGCTGATGCCTGTGAGATCACCATGATATTCCCAGTTGTGCTTTGGGAGGTACCTGTGGCTGGTACACCTAGGCCTACACATACCTTGGTATCCCTTGGGATGGGTTCTCCTTGGTCTGTTTGGGGTGTCAGGTGTGGCCGGCACAGCTCAACAATTTGTTGTAGGAGGTCTTTGTCCTCCCTATAGTGCTCCACTATCTCCAGCTCATGTAGCTCCTGGTAGGTTACCCTGGGACTGTACACTCTTCTCCATCTCCTCATTGTGGGTTGTTCGGCAGCATTCACATCCTCACCAACCTCAGCCTCTTGCACATGTTGTTCTATGTTGCCTGTTGCAGCCCTTCTCATTTTGTAGGTTTGTTTGCTAAAATTTCCCTGCTTCTATACACCGGTGGTGTAGAGTGTGGGAAAAAAACAGAGGGAAAGGTGTTTGCTTAGTTTATAGTAGTGTTCTGGGCTGGGCTGGTCTGCTGCCTGTGTGATTGGCTGATTCTGATACATTTCACCTGCCAGCTATGTTAGTTCTCCTTAAATACCTTCCTACTGCTGTTTTCCCTTCCCATTGCCTCCCTGTTTAAGCCCGTGTGCGCACCGCACAGAGTACTCAAATGTGCACACTGCTGCTTTTTCCTGGTTTAACTTCTTTTTCCTTCTTGTAAAACCTGGTGCATGGAGTGCACACCCGCTTACACTTTGTAAAGAGTGCTAGGCAGGTTTAGACACGTCCCCTAGCTTAGCTGTGCTAAGCTAGGAGCAAACCCAAGCCACAGGGCTCCAATCTGCTTACAGTATGCCTGACAAACCCACCCATGATGTCACCTACCTCCTAGTCTTGCACCCAGCTATTCATACTCTTACACTGTTGGGACCTCCCTCACATGCTGGGGAAAACTGTGATTCACTATCCTTCCCCTCATTTGCATAGGATTGCCTGCTAATGCATAGTGACATGTCTCACACTGAACCTCCCCCCTTAGCAACCACTATTCACTGGCCAGGTTATCTTCTGCCTGCAATTGACTTGCATGGCAGAATACTGATTTTAGTTAGAATGCTTATTTTAGGTTTATTTCTTATTTTCCTCCCAATCCTATTTGCGCGCCGGTGCCCTATGCTTAAACAGGTGAGATCGACAAAATAAAATAAAAGATGATTTTTTTATTTTTTTTATTGTTTGCAATGCCAGTGGCCATATTCTTGGCCATTGACATGCTTCGTCAATGATATGCAACCTTTATTTGGAGCTGTCATTGCTCCGTTTTGGATTTTGCAGAAATGTACTCGGTTACTAACAGAGTACATTTCTGCAGATAGCACTAGTCTTGCACAGACTATAGCAAGCTTCCTGGATGGCAAAATCACCTCATTAGCATGGATTTCTCCTGCAAATGGGGTGATTTGCATACCAGGACTTAGTCCATGGAAGATTAGTGCAGGAGCTCTCATGCACACCCCTGCAGGCTGTTCCTGGATTGCATGGCAGACATATTGCCTGAGTGAGCTCCTGCACTAATCCTGCATGCCGTGCAGGGTATAGTGAATCCAGGGATTTATGTACATGCAAAGTGCAACTATTTCATAAGGTGCAGTAAAAATACAGCTATTTTGAAAAGTTTCTTGTGCTGGCTGTGTCTATTCGCAAAATGCCACCATTACAGAGTGTTTCTTGCACTGTAGAGAATTATTTAGCAAAGAACAGTCATTTTGGGAAAGTTTCTGTCTGCTGTGTACTGTTTATTTGCAAAGTGCAATTACTTCAAAATGTTTTTACTCTGAGTTACTTTTGCCCAATTCATACGCACAGTGCAGTTATTCTAGAATATATCTCGCACTGATAAGAGGTGATTTCTTGCAGTACAGTAATTTCAAGAGTATTCTTACAGGTTCAAAGGTTAGGCTATCTGCCCTAGGGCATTTATAAGCCTAGCCAGAGTGTGTTTGGCTTTCACCACCCATTTTAAATGACTTTTGCTATGCCCTTTTTCGAGGTTAGTATACTGTGTCTCTGTCTAACAGTAACACAGAAGTGATACCCGGGGTAAACCTACATTCTCCCATCCACTCATCAAGATTCCTCTTGAAGAGAGTCAATGAGGGACTCCGCCTAACCTGGACTGGGATTTTATTACAGAGTGAAGGGAGCCTTTGGGTTACGAATCTGTCCTTCCAGCATGTCCTATTTATTTCAATGCTGAGGATCAAGTCTCTCGAGCGCGTAGCTCGATGGGATTTGGATTTTCCTGAGGTACAGCATGTCCATTAATTCCGGGTTGGACATGGCTTTATATGTCAGGCACAGATCGCCTCTGAGCAGGCGGTATGCCACTGAGTAGAGCTGGAGTTTCTTTAACTGGGCAGCATATGGCATCTGTTTGAGCCCTTTGATCCTCTTGGTGAGGTACTTTTGGGTTCTTTCCAGGTGCTGCAGGTGTCTGGTAAGGTACATCCCAAAAGGGGTATTGTACTCAATTATGGTCCGGATGAGGGATGAGTAAAGAAGCACGATGACCTCCCCTGATCTAGATGTGAATCCCTTCATGATTAGGTGGGCTATAAAAAATGTTTTTCTAACCACTTTGGCCACGTGGTTTTCAAATGAGAGATTGCTATCAACGTGGGTCCCCAGGTCCCTAATTACTTCTTCCATACTTAATGGATTACCACCTATGTGGTAATTTGTGGGCACTTTGTTTTTGCCAAAGGGGATGACTATACACATTTTGGCATTTAGCTTGAGGCCATGCCTCTGGCACCAGTTGTCTGTTTCTATGAGGCCCTTTTGCAGGATGCTTGTGTCGGCTGGAGAGTCGATTATGGCACCTAGTTTGCAGTCATCTGCTAACTTGGTCAGCCACAGTCCTTCCGTGTTGGCCTGTACCTCCGAGAAATATATACCGAACAAGAGAGGTCCCAGGACTGAGCCTTGTGGGATGCCACTTGTAGCTGGTTTAGAGTCTGACATGGCTCCAGCAATTCTAACCATGTGGGTTCTGTCCTTGAGCCAGTCTGCAACCCATCTAGTGACATAGGGGTTTATATTTAAGCTGGTGAGCTTATCTATAATGCCTGAGTGGGGTATTGTATGAAGGCTTTTGTGAGGTCCAGGTAGGCTGTGTGGACCACCTTCCCTTCGTCAATGGCCTTGGTGACTGTTTCAAAGAAATCAACCAGGTTTAAGAGGCAGGATCTGCCCTTAACAAAGCCAAACTGGGTAGGATCCAGTGTCTGTAGGTCCCCAATATCTTTATTTATGAGGTCCATGATGATCCTTTCCATAGCTTTGCAGACCAAGCTAGTCAGGCTTATGGGGCGATAGTTTCCAGGATCTGTTGAGGCACCACCTTTGTGGAGAGGGACCACTGTTGCTGTACGCCACTCTTTGGGTACATATCCTGTAGTAAGGCTAAGATTGAACAGTAGTTTTATGTTTGGGTTTAGCTCTTCTTGGAGTTCATGTAGGGCGCAGCCCGGGACACCGTCTGGTCCCATTGATGCTGTGTTTTTTGCTTAGGAGAGGGTAGCTCTTACCTGAGCATCTGAGATGTCTGGGGGGCAGCACTCTGCTGGGATAGATATTTGCCCTTTTGGTGGTGAGGGGGGGGGGAGTTTGCGCTGAACCTGTCAGCTAGGATGTTGGCAATGCCTGTGGGTTTGGTGCATTTTTTGTCATTTTGGACTATTTCTGAGCATATCTGGGAATTCCCACCCAGGTTCCTAACATAACTAAAGAAAGCCTTGTGATTATCCTTAGTGTCCTGTGCAATTTTTCTCTCGAAACTGGCCTTAGACGACTTTATGAGTGCCTGTAGTTTTTTGCTAATACTGATCAGAGATGCCTTCCCTTTTTGGGATTTTGCTCTATCATGTAGTAGCTTCTTCCTTCTATTGTATAGTTTGTTTATGGCTGGGGTCCTCCAGATAGGACGACTGCCTTTGGAGGATTGGGTCTTGGTTTTATTTGGGATTACATGATCCATGCATTCCTGAAGGTGTTCATAGAATGCGTTTATAAAGGATTCTGTGGTCTGGACCATATTTTCCACAGGCCCGGGAGCTTTGAAGGATTCCACCTCGGTTTTGAGGAGTGTGAAATGTGCTTTAGAGAAGTTTTTCACTGTGGTTTTCTGGGCAGGGGGTGGGGTCGGGATGTGAATATCCAGTGAGATTAGTTTATGGTCTGATCTTACCAGTGAGGGATACACGTCTGGTCTGGAGCATAGAGCCACCATGTTGGTGATGATCAGGTCCAGTATGTTTTTCCCTCTTGTGGGAGTGGTAACAAATTGTTCCATAGCATTTGAGTTTATAAATTCTAGGAACCTTTGGGCTAGGGTGTTGGAGCTAAAGTAATGCTCCCAGTCTATGTTTGGGTAGTTGAAGTCACCCAATATAATGGTGTTTGGAGAGACCTTCATATTTTCCAGTGTTCTCAGGAAGGCCGAGTGGGGTTCCTGGGTTTGGGAGGGTGGTCTGTAGCAGGCTATAAACTGGAAGGCAGTTTTACCCACTGTTAGTTGCACGTGGATAGTCTTATGCCCGAGAGACTTATTTTGTGATGTTTAGTATTCAGAGGCTTTTTGTGCTATTGGGCATAGTTACAAATGCTGGCATAAATTTCAGGCATATGTGCAAGTCTGTATGTTCGTACAGTTAAAAGTGGACTTGGTTTGCATTGTGTTTTACTTTAATTTGTTGGCATGGCAGACAATTTCAAAAACCATCACCACGTGTATCTGATCAGAATATTGAAGAGAACTGGAGAATATTTGAGAAAGAGTATGATATTTTTATACATGCAGCTTACTCTGACAAAAATGTATGCACCAGGGCATTAATTTTGCTAAACTTAGCTGGGTCAGAGGCCATTGAAAGAGAGTGTTCATTTGTGTATCCACCAGCAGTATATGAGGGAGAATGTGAAAACCGTCATTTTGTTGTACAGGCTGAATCAAGGGAAGACCCCTAGTGTTTGAAATGCAAATTCAGGGAAATATGTAACCCTCAGACAAATGTTACATTAGAGAGGCATTTGTTTTGCACAAGGAAGCAAAAACAAGCAGAACATTTTGCATCTTATATTACTGACCTGAGAGACAGAGCTAAAACATGTAGGTTTGGTGAATTAAAAGATGAGTTGATAAAGGACAGGCTTGTGTGTGGTATTAATAGTGCTACAGTGAGAAAGATTTTGTTTTGTGACAGTGATTTAATGCTGAGAAAAGCTATTGAGATTTGTTAAATTCATGAGGTTATAGAAAGACACACAAGTATGCTTGCAAATGAAAAAAAGCATGGTTTCAGCAGGCTCCAGAGCAAGTGTAGACAGCATGCAATTCATGGATAGCAGAAACAGGCCTAAGCACATGGCAGCTGCCACCCCTGCAGGCTCCCCAGGTAAAACCCATAGTTTTCCAGCAAGTTGTAAGAAAAAGACATGCTCAGTGTAGTACAAGGGTGAGTCAGAAAACCCCAAATCCAGCTTTACTGTTAACTGTTGCAATTGTGGTGCCAGTCATGAGTCTAAAAGAGAACGATGCTTAGGATATGGTCAGCAATGCCACAAGTGTAAAAAATGGAACCATTTTTAAAAGTTTTGCAAATCAAGTAAACCTCACACATTTATAAAGAAAGGTCACTTAAAAAAGCAAGTTGATCACATAGAGAGCTGCAGTTCTACTTTCTACATAGTTGGTGTATCAGTGATTGGTGAAAAGTTTGATGCAGTAAATTTGTTGGCAAACAGAGAAGTGTTTTGTACTGTCCAGATCAATAGTAAAACCATTAAGCTCAAAGTAGACACTGGTTCAAAGTGTAATGTTATGTCAACAGACACTTTTGCTATGGTGAGAGCTGGTGAACAACTTAATGTGGCCAGTTGTGCAAAACTTGTTGCCCATGGAGGTGAAGAAATTCAAACCGTAGGGTCAGTAGTGCTTTCATGTTATTTGGCTAAGAACTGCTACAGCTTATTATTCTATGTAATCTGATGACCAGTACAGTCATTACTGGGTCTCAGAGATAGTTTGAGAATGAATTTGCTTTACTTTACCAAAGAAGTTCATCATATAAGCACATCTCCTAGGTCCAATTTTACTGAAACTATTTTCTCGGAATATGCTGATGTTTTTGATGACAAGTTGGGCAAACTTTCAGTTGTGTATTCTAGGAAGTTGGACCCAGAGGTCAGTCCAGTGGTCAAACCGGCAAGAAAAGCTCCAATAGCTATGCAGAGTAAGGTCAAAGCTCAGTTGGATAACATGGTGTAGCAAGGTATAATTACAGAATCAAATGAATGGGTGCTGTCCATGGTAGCAGCTCACAATAAAGGCTCAGAGGAAATCATAATATGTACTGACCAAAGAGATTTGAACAAAGTGTTAAAGAGACCACATCATTGTATGCATACAGTTAAGGAGGTATCAGCCTTAATACCAAATGCCACTGTTTTTAATGTCTTGGATGTAAAAAGTTCAATTTGGTAAGTGATGCTTGATCACAAATCTTCACTACTGACTACTTTCAGTACCTCATTTGGAAGATATAGATTCCTCAGGATACCATTTGGAATAAATTCTGCAAGTTAAGTCTTGCAGCATGCAATGGAGCAAATTTTTTCAGGTTATCCTTGTGCCATGATTTATTGGTTGGAGGCAATGGTGAAGCAGAGTACGACAGAATGCTTAGAAGAGTTCTAGATAGAAACATGTGAAGAGAACTTAAAGCTTAATTCTCTGAAGTGAAAATTCAGACTACCAGAAGTTAAATATGTAGGTCCGTTATTTACTAGCACTGGCTTGTGACCAGACTGATCCAAGCAAGCAGCCATTCTTGAGATGTCAGCACCAGATAATGTTCAAGCTCTGCAATGTTTTCTTGGTATGGTCAACTATCTAGGCAAGTTTATACCAGCCTTCAGTGAGTTGACAGCACCTTTGAGAGAGCTAACATGTAAAAATGTTACATGGTTTTGGTTAGTACAGCACCAGAGAGTATTTGATGGTCTTTAGCAGAGAATTGCCATGCCACCCGCATTAAGATACTACGATGTCAATAAACCAGTAACTCTTTCCTGTGATGCTTCAAATGTTGGTCTTGGTGCAGTTATTCTTCAAGAAGGCAGACCAGTAGCTTATGCATCTAGGTCTCTTTCTCAAACTGAAATGCAATATGCTCAAATTGAGAAGGAACCTTTGATCGAGCTATTTAAATTGAAACTGATCACCAACCTCTAGTCACTATTTTAAAGAACTCTATGCATTCAGCTCCAGCGAGATTACAAAGAATGATATTTAAGTTGCAAATGTACAACTTCAAAATGGTCTATACAAAAGGCAAACTTCTTTATCTGGCTGATACCTTATCCAGATCACCCATAAATACAATAGAATAGCTTAATACAGAGAATTTTGATTTCGATGTTATGGAAGTGTGTAATTTTTCTACCACAATACTTAATGAGCTGAGAGATCATACAAAGACTGATCCAATTTTGCAAAAGTTCAATGCTACATTAATATTGAATGGCCACCAAAGCAATCTAGTGCACCACCTGAAGTGCAAACTTATGTTCCTTATAGACATGAGATGTTAATGGGAGACGGCATTATTTTCAAAGGTCCTAAAAGTGTTGTTTCTGCTTCCTTACAACATGAATATTTCCAGATTTTCCATCATGGTCACCCATGTTTACACATCTACCAGAAGAAGGGCAAGAAGACTTGTATTTTGGCCTTCTCCAGCAAAATACATTGAAAGTCCTTTCTTCTTGTTCAGTATGCAATAGTATTAAACCTCATTTGCAAAAAGAACCATTTCAGCTAAGTCAAGTTCCTGAACTACCCTGATCAACAGTAGCCAATGATATATTTGAGTGGAACAATCAGCATTACTTAGTATTGGTAGACTCTTATTCAAAGTGGTTTGAGATTGATTTACCACCTAATCTAACATCCACTACTGTTATCACCAAGTTGAAATGTAATTTTCCAGTTCATGGTAGCCCACTCAAAGTTATTTTTGATAATGGTACCCAATTTACCAGTCAGTTGTTTCATAAATTTGCAAAAGAATGGGACTTTGTACATGTTACTAGTAGTCCAGAATACCCACCATCAAATGGACTAGCTGAATGTTCAGTACAGAGTGCAAAGCAATTACTAAAGAAGTCAAAGTGCGATAATACCACTCTCATTTTGAATTTACTCAATCTCAGAAGCATACCCTGTGATGATATACTTGGCTCGCCTGTCAGAGACTTCTATCTAGGCAAACCAGATCAACATTGCTTATCAGTTCCAGTTTGTTTAAGCCTAAAGCTAAGAACAATAGAACAAGCAAAGCCCAACTATATAGAAAGCGTTCTTTCCAGAAATCTAGCTATGATAAATCGAGCAGATTTCTTCATTCATTGAAAGAAGGAGAGACAGCAAGGATACAAAAGGTGAAAGGTTTTGACCTGATTGGTCAAGTAACAGGTATATGTGCCAAGCCGAGATTCTACTTCATAGAATCAGAGGGTGTAGAGTACAGGAGAAACCATAGACATCTTTTTCCTGTTTCAGAATCAGTATTGCAGAATTGTTCCTGTGATACAGACTCTAGATCATAGATGTTCCAATCCAATGTTCCTGTTGCAGAGCATGTCTTAACTTCTACTTCCATTCTTCATGATGTTCCTGATGTCCCCAAAGTTGAACATTCAGCAGAGACAGTCCCAATTGCTAGACCTAATTCTAATTTTTATGTCACACAATTTGATCGTATCTCCAGACCTAGTGTGAAATACACAGCAACCTGGACATAATTGGTTGCATGTATTTAGTTCTGTATAATTGCATGTCAAAGAATTATTTGTATCAGTTGCATGTCAATTAATGTTGTCAATAATTCTTGACTCATTTCTCCAAGAGTGAGGGTGTAGAATAGTGTGTGTATGTTGTACCTTTAAGAAGTGTTTTAAGGACAGCATATGCATATAAATAGTGAGCATGTTTTAGCTTCAGTGCCATTTTGAGAGTCCAGCCAGAGAGTGAGCATGTATGAGTGTGACAACTAGTTTGTTTATAAGTTTATCTAAGTTAAAGTTATTAAGCCTCAATCTTGATGTGTTTGTGCACAATAAAGCTGCTTGAACAGAACCCATGAATGCTCGTCTGTTTTATCCTGACTGTACGAGGGACACTGACCATGTAATCCCTCCCTAAAATTTGCTTCCATTGCCATATCCCTTTATCAGTCCTTGCTACACTAACTACCTTTTTAATTCTACAATGGAGTCAGATAACATCATTGGATCCCCTTCCCCATCTAAAATCTATTATCTCCGGGATTTATTCATAGATGTGTATGTTCCATTAATGTGGAACATTAAAGTTGAGTTCTGTTGTAAAAATTATTTTCCAATTCCGCCTTTTTTATCTAAAAACATTTACAATCTCACCTAATTGAGAAACAATTATGTATCTTACTAGATGGGGAAGTCCTAGCCCACTTTAATATTTAGGAGTTTAAACCAAGGTGTGAAAATCTTCTCCCTGAACCTCCCATTCCTGAACAATTAATGAGTTCATCTATATCCCCTAGTATGGGATGCTAGACAGAATGTAAAATATTTCAAGCTAGATACATTGCATGAGGTAATACATCTTTTGAATTGTCTTTATTTTCCCTTCTGAGGTATTTAGTAACAGATTCATTATTTTCGAAAGTAATTGTCCTATGTTATTCTTGGTTGCTCCTAAAAATGTCTTTCTACTTGTAGTCCCAGATATTTCATGGAGGATATCACTGGAATAGCAGAATCGTCCAGCTCATATCTCATGCTACTAGACTTAGTCACTGCTGACTTTTGACTGTTACAACAGAAAGCAGAGGTACAGCTAAAACAAGCGTAGATGGACAACCTTGCCCAAGACACTCACAAAATTACTACTCATCAATACACAATCATCTGCAAATAACAAGTATAAACTTCTGGCACCATCTGGAATTTCATGTGAATCTACAAATAATCAAATTGGAAAAGTCAGCTATTCAATAATTATTATGAATAGACCAGGACATAGGTGGCAGCCCTACCTTGTTCCCCACCTATGCTTCCTGGTTTAGACAGACCACCACAAATCATTATCCTGAAAACTGGGTTTTCATATCTCCCATTGTATACATGGGATACTGCAACTCCTTTGTTCTAATCCATGAAATAGGAATTACCACCTAACAGATTTGAAAGCCTTCCATATGTCAAGAATGCTATACCTACCTAACAAATTCCATTCTCAAAAATTAAGGTGAATTTGTCAACTGTGTACACATTATATGCAACATTATGAGGAAAAATGGACACAGTAAACTATTCCAATTTGCTTTACACAAATACATACTTGTCATACAAAGACAGTCTAACAAAAATGGCCACAGCATAGAATTATAACTTGCTTTACAGAAATGTGCAGTCATCCTTCAAAGATAAAGCAATGGCATTTTCACTTTATCAACTATGCAAGGACAGTCAAAGTTATCCACCTATATCCCTCACACTCAATTGTTGAATGCATCCTTCTCAGATGCCTTTCTCAAAATAATAGTAATAATGACCACAGTTACATATTTCTAATTTGTTTCAAAGAAACACACAGCAGACAAAGTAGTCCAACTTAAGTCACTCACACACACACACACACACACACACACACACACACACACACACACTAGTCCTTCAGAGCCAGATTAAAGATGGATTATAAATCACCAGATAAGAGCATAGGATACATTCTTTCAGAGATAGCCCCCATTTGCAGTTATAGCCACTTTGTTGACTGTGTGTATCTCTTATTGCTATAAAGAAAGAAACTACATTTATATTTACTGGTAGCTTTACACAAACTGCATGAGATTTTATAAACATCACTAATATCCCACCATATGACTCAGCCATGTATAGCACAGTTAAACAGAGTATAAGGAATATTAACAACCCAATAACATACACTAAGTTAATATGTACAGTCTCTGCTTATGTAAAATTCATATGAATAATTCCACATTAAAGAGAATTATTACTACTGAGAGGGTTGCTGTTGACGAATGCATTGCCTGCTGCTCTTGAAGTTTAAATTGCCAATACTGTATTCAAACTTGGTGTTCTGATGATGTTGCCATAACATTTCCTTGAATTAGATCAGCAATATAATAGTCACTAGGCATGTAGCCCAGAAGATCATTAAGAAGACTGGCCCAAATTCACAATTGCTCCAAAGCAGTCTCTAATTAAGTGACCTACTCAATTTCACACAGTTGGTAAATGCAAGTGGAGAGATTCAAAGCCTGCACCTTTTCCAAAGACAGCAGCTCAGTAACAAGTGGTAGCTTTAGTCCTTTGCACTAACTGCCAGAGTAACAATTAACTAAATGTATAGCAGATTTACAGCCTGACCTTGTAGAGGAGACTGTCTCACAGTAATATGTAATTACATAATGGATGGGGAAGATTAGATCACTCTGATTATTACACCAAACAATACAGGCTATATGGCCTGACGAATGTCAACCCTTTTGCAGTTACTGAAAACTATAAAGAAGGCAGTGCAAAAATATATCACTAAAATGCAATATTTTTAGACTATATTAAACAATACAGACCTATTAATGAATTAATTCATTCTTTTGTGTGATGAATAAAGCAGAACTACACCTATAGCTTTATGATTCGCACACTATTACACATCAGAAAACATATATTCTTATCAGGAGATATTCATCCCAATCCTGGTCACCTCTCCTCCCCCTCTCAGAACACCACTTACACACCCCCACCTCTTCCTCAACCCAATTCTTCTACCAAATGATTAACCATCTATTCATTGAATATTCACAGCCTTCTCAACAAAATCAGTGAATTGCATGCCCAGATGGCTCATTACTAACTCAGTTTAATAACTCACAGAAACTTGGCTTAAACCCCACATCTCTGACAACATTGTGCTTCCCCAAACTTGGCTTAAACCCCACATCTCTGACAACATTGTGCTTCCCCCAGGTTATAGTATCTTCCGCTTGGACAGGGTCCACAAAAAAAGGAGGAGGTCTAGTTATAACTTATTCAGACCAACTTAACCTATCCCCATTCTCCATTCCTCTCCCCAGCTTTCACCCAGCTGAACTACTAATAGTAGACTGCAAACTAAACCATTAAAAAAAATGCTTAGTAAAACTGGTTAAAATCTAAATCCTCCATCCACCTCCAAACCTATAAAGAACTATGTAACTTCACTAAAAAACATTCAATAATGACAAAAAAAACACTTCTACCTAAAGCCTCAATCAGACCCTCATAATCCAAAAAAAGTCTGAAACACCATTAACAATATTGTCTACCCAGGTAACTCCAGTACACCTAACCCCTGCCCTAAAAACTCTCCCCCTGAAACCACCTCCATTCTCAACTCATATTTCATTGACTCCATCAGCACACTTTCTAAGAATAGCCCCACTAATTAATTCACAATTCCTCCTTCTCTCTTATGTCATAAAGCTATCTTTTCTCTCAAACCTGTCCCTACTGCCTCCGTATAATCACTACTAAACAAACTATAGCCATGCTCTCCCTCAGCAGACAATCTACCAACAGCCTTACTGAAGCTTGCTGCTAACTCTATAGTTTATGCTGGATCCATCCTTATTAACCATTCTATCCAAGAGTCTATCGCCTTCTCTGTCTGGAAACAATTCTACTCTCTACCAATCCACAAAAGAGGCCAACCCACAGGCCTCTCTAACTATAGGCCCATAGCCATTTTGTCCCCAGTTTCTCAGATACTAGAAAACGCATATACAAACAGCTCCTTGAGTATCTTCTCAAGAAAATCTACTCACACCTACCCAACCAGGCTACCACCCTAACCATAGCACATCCACTGTTCTTGTCTCCTTCACCCATGCTATCTCCCAAGCCAAAAACAACAATAAAGTTGTATCCAGTCTTTTTTTGGACTTCTTCAAAGCCTTTGAGACTGTATCTCATCCCAAACTCATCTTTAAAATGTCTGTCCTACGTCTTTCTAATCCTGCTATTAAATGGTTCTCTAGCTACCTTACCAACAGACAGCAATCTGTCAAATGGCTCTGCTCCTTTTCACCTTTCCTACCTACTGATACTGGTGTACCTTAAGGCTCCATTCTTGGACCTCTACTATTTAACATCTTCACAAACTGCTTTCATACCTGCTTCCATTCTTCTCTCATTCTATATGCAGATGATTCCACTATCATCTGCATTTCTGATAATGGTTCACACCTCGACACTTTAACCCCAAACTCCTTCAACTCTATCAAAAGATAGCTAACTGACAATCAACATGTACTTATTCCAAAAAAAAACAAAAAAAAACTTCTCCTGTTCCTCCCAAAATCTCTTTCTCATCTCAAATCTTAATTTACTATCACATCCCTTGACAACACTGCAATTAACATAGAAACCTATATCAAGCTGCTAGGCGCTATCATTGATGATGAACTAAAATTCAATCTACACATCCAAAAATGCATAGAAAAGACCCACCATAAACTAGGCCTGCTCTATAAAAAACAACAACAAAAAATCCTTACCAAGGATTCTAGACTTTCCCTTGCCCATGCCTATCTTCTTCCCAGCCTACTATATGCCTCACCCATCTTAACCAAACCTACAATCCTCTCTTAAATCTAAATTTGAACTCACCTATAACAAAGTTGCCAGGTTCATTGCAAATCAACCCTACAACCAATATAATTGCCTCTCTCTCTCTCAAATTCCTAAAGTGGCCTGAACTCCCATGCCACCTACTACTAGTTCAACTACTCTTTACTCACTCAGTTATCAACAAAACTTCCTGCTGCCTGCCATGTCACCCCACATCTCTTCTATACTCCAGATCACTCACTTTGCAGTGCTGACCAGCTTGTAATGGTAATCTACAAGTTCAAAAGAAAAGATGGCCAACATCTCTATAGCAACTCCATTGCCTTAGCTCTGTCCATCAGAACAATTTCCAATACCCTCAACTTCAAAAAAGCCTTAAAGAATGTCTACTGAACTCATGGACCTTCTCCTGCCCAAAACTAACACAACTCTAATTCCCCTAAGTCTTCCTACCCACATTCTCCTTATTTTTATTTATTTATTTATTTATTTATTTTTTGTAAAAAAAAAAAAAAAAAAAAACACTCCAATGGTTTGCAAAACTATAATCTGCAATTATAATGTAATCCTCTACAATCTTTGTTACACCCTTTTCACCTCTTTACTTAACAGTATTTTTAATCTATATTTTCGTATGGTAGGGCATGCCCATTTGATTTATTTTTCTATAAGTGCATTCTGTGATTCTCTTAGTATTATTATTTACTTACAGATATTTTTATATTTGTTAATTCTTTGCTTGTAAACAGAACTATTTGTACCAAATGTGAGATTTCATCGGAATGTATAATTTTCTTCTGCATTTAATGTCTGTCTACTTATCTGAAGCTTTCTGTACTTTATGTTATTTTTGTTTATATATATATATATATATATAATTGTTTTTTCTGTATGGAGCTTTTCTCCCCGGGCCTCCTCTGAAAATGGGCTCATGCTCAGTTGGACATACCAGTTAAGAAATGTCAGAAAAAAAATAAAAATAAATAAAACAATAAAGCACAATGTAGTTGGTGTAGCAGCTTTTGTTCTTCGATCCACAAGTCATACAAAAATAGTAATACATAGAACACACTGCCTTTTTTATGGGGGGATGCTTACATGCTTATAATACATCTACATATCATTTTGACTTCCCTATGTCTTCTCTTTCATCAAGAACAGATATCCCATCTGATATCATTCAGTATACTGTATGTCAGACTTACTTGAATGACTGATAATGCAGTATTGTCACAGCATACACCTCCAGAGTCAACTGAGCTGGATTGAGGACAAATGGGTCCTTATGCAGCATAATGAATCAGAACCCTGCCAGCCATTACAATTTCCCATTTATTGTCTGTCTCTCCAAGCTATCATAAACACTCCTCAAACCTATCAGTGTATGTTATTATTTTCTTTTTTTTTACTTGTTTAACTATTGCAGTGATTTGGATTTCATTTAAAACTTTTATTTTGAGGGTTTTTTTCCACAAAAGGAAAAATAAACAGACATTTTCTAAACAAAGCAAAACAAGACACTCTCACCTTGAAAACAGACTTAGCATAAGGCAATAATAAACTTCTCTCTCCCTGAAACTCTCATTTAATGAAATGCTTTTGGCAACCTATTAAACTACAAGAGATGTGCTGGAATTCATACTCAAATAGCATATAGTGAAGTACTGGTGGATATGTGAAGGATACAGTAATCAAAACACAAATAATTTGTAATGCTTTTGATAATTGCCTGGAACAACCCATTGGATAAAGGTGTCACTTTTCAGGAGTAGCCCAAGAGTACGGTGTAGTGATGTTACTAGGTCAGAGTTTCATTGAAGATAAATGAAGGCAGAGGGAGTCAGACCCTCTACTACAGGAAGCAGTTCCTTATCAGCTAATAGCCTTATCTAACTGCAATAAATGTTAGTCAAACTGTTGTAGGTTAAATACAACACATTTCACACCCTTGTGCCTGCAAAGAATGAGTTAATCTAATAGTGTATTCATAATTAGAATATCAGCATAGACATCATTCTCTCTAGTTTATTCACAAATAAATAATAAATGCAAGTCAACATTCGGGAAGACAAGGGGACCGAGGATCACATGCAAAGAACATGGTTCATATCTTGATGCTACTTTTTACTCCACTAAGATTTCCTTCTATTGCACCATAACTATGGCTTATAGACAGTTACTATGCTTGCTGTCTTGGGGACCATTGAGAAGCCTAGCCCAAATTTCTATATAAGCCAAAGCACTGTCTGATCAACTCAATCACTCAAGGGCACGACATCAGTATGAGACAAAATCAGAGATGTTCTGCAAAACTGGAGACAGGTAAGTGAAGACTACACTAAATCATGTAAAAAAGTTAACAAAATAACAGGTTTTGTATCAATATGCATTTTGTGAACCACAAAAAGTATGAAACTCTAATAATTGGTGTTGACTGACTGTATCCCTCAGTGACTTACCAAAAAAAACCCAAAGTTAATGGAGGTGTGGCAGTTGGTGTAGAGGATTAAGCTTCAAAGCTCTTAGTTAGCTGCCTCCTGCATTAAAGGGGACATGGTTTGATTTTACCCACTATGTACCTCTGTAGGTCACCTGACAAGGTAATGACCCCTCAACTGAGGCATCAAGCAGACAGACACATACACACATACCCACGCATACACACACACACACACACACACACACACACACACACACACACACACACACACACACACACACACACACACACCTAACTTTATACAAGCCCTCAAGTGGGATGCAGCAGTGAAGTGAAATAAATCCTTTTATTGATGCAAGTAAAATACCTTCTTTAAGCCAGAAAAAGTTGATTTGAAGCTGCAATGAAATCCTTTCCATACCACAAAATGAAGCAGCTTCATTCAAATACCATGCACCAGCTCAATTACTGTACTATGGGTCAGGTGTGAAATCCAGCATTTTGTGTTCCTGTTTGACCTCTCCATTATTGGCTAAATTGATGGGATAGAGATGAAATTTCCTTTGCTGAGTAAAAAGAAGACATTAAAAAAAAAAGAGTAGAATTGGTTTTATTTTATTTTATATATATAGAAACAGAATGCAACTTATAAATGAACATGTTAGAATACAAGAGTAATATTGAGGGTTTAAAAAGCCGTAACATATTAAGTATATAAAATATAATATAAAAAGTTAGATTGTATCTAACAATTATCATCAGAGAGAAGTTCAAGGTTGGTAGAATATCGTAAAGACTTTAAATGAGTATTTGTAGTAAAGTGTAAGAGCTGAGAAGGGGATGGGAAGAGGAGAAGGAGTAGTTTAGGTGGGAGTAGGACAAGGACAGGTCCAGGAATTAGTAAATAAGTCTTTTGCAAGTTTTATGAAGTTAAGGAAGTTGCCGTTTGCTGTTAGAGAAAGGGGACGTCTGTTCCAGGCTTTGGCAACAGAGTGGCTATATAAAAGTTTGCCAATATTTTTAGTGGGTTTGTAGATGTCTAAGGGTGTAAATCTGTGTTGCGGATGTTGCGCTTAGGGGAATAAGGGGAGTAGGAAGTGAAGAGATTCATGAGGGCAGGACAACAGGAGGATTGATTTAAGATAGTGTGTGTGAGGTGGAGTTGTGGAAGGAGTTGATTATGGAGCTCAAGCCATTGTAGGTTTTTTCAATCTATGCAGTGGCTACAGCGAAAGGCAAGGTTGGCAGCGAATCTTGCTATTTTGTTGTAGGTGGTTTGAAGTTTAGCCAATAGATTGGATTGAATATTGGTGAGAATAGGGATTGCATAGAGTGAGATTGGGAGAAGAAAAGTCTGTGCTAGACAATGTTTGCTGTTAATAGTGAGGTATTTTTTATGTCTGTATAAGAGACAAGTTTTTGTGGGTCTTTTTGATGGCTTGCTCATTATATATGTCAAACTTTAGTTGGTTATCTTTGATTACATCCAGACATTTAGCATGTGGTTCAACAGAGATAAGCATATTATTAAGAGAAGATACTGTGAAGGTATTTTTATGTTGCTGTAGGGATTTGGGGAGGAAAAGTAGAAGTTTCGTTTTTTTTAGATTTGAGAAGTAGTTGATTATTGGTCAGCCGTTTGTCGACTGAAAGGCGGGAATCTTGAGTAAGACTAAGGAGGTGGAGAAGGTTTTCAGAGCATGAGATAATAGTGGAGTTGCCTGCATATTGTATTAATGAGGAGTTTGGACAGGAAATGTGTAGGTTATTTATTTATTTTATTTTTTTATTGACATTTGTTAACTGGGTTAGTCCAGCTGGGTTAGAAACCCATTTTCAATGGAGACCCGAGGAGAAAAGTTCCGGTTATTTTTAATATACATGTTATCAGAGAATACAAGATAAATTTAGTTACATTCATTGTAAGTTTTACAGAGATAAACAAGTTGCAGTTAGTTACACTCATTTAACATTTTGCAGAAAAAAGATTCCCATTTAGTCTACAGTATGAGAAAGTTGTGTAGTAATGGTAAAACAAGGTCCAGGTACATCTAGAAATCTGCTAGCCATATCTAAAGATAAAACAAAAAGAGGGGTAAGATATATATGTATATATATATATATATATATATATATATATATATATATATATAAAATAGGATGAGCAGAAAGAGTAGGATGGCATACCAGCATAAGACCTTGTATATGTAATAATCTTTAGTGATGAAGAATACCATGTGATTAGAAAGTGTATTAGGTTTATACTTTGAGAGATTTGGTAGGCTGTTTTTTGCAGTCTAGGTAGAATGGGTGGGAGTTATGAACTTTGAAAGTGGGGGTTAGAAGAGGGTGCGGCAGGGACAAGTTTTGGAGTTGAGCAGATGATGTTTAAGTTCCTTTTTTAAAGTGAGATGGGTGTATAATGGCACGTAGGTCTAAGGGAAGTTTGTTCCAGGACTGGGCAACTGAGCATTTGTATAGTAATTTGCCCACATTTTTCTTTGGTGGATAGACTGCTAGTAGTTGCTGATTTGAAGTGTGCAGGGACCGAGATGGGGAGTAGGTAGATTCAAGGGTAGAGAGAGCTGGGCAGGAAAATGGTCTATATAGTATAGTGTACAATTTGGAATTGTGATATTAACAGTAGCTGTGGGAATTCAAGCCATTGCAGGGAGTTTAGGGCAAGACAGTGATGTGAGGTGTAGTGAGAGTTGGTAATGAATCTAGCAATTTTATGATATCTTTGTTGGAGTTTAGTCAAGGCAGCATAGAGAAGTAAGGGTAGGAAGAATGCGTAAGCAAGGGAGAGTCTAGCATTTGGAGTTAGAAATGTTTTATTATGATACACCAATCCTATTTTCTGGTTTGTTTTTTTTATACATTGGAGTAGGTGTAGGTTAAATTTGAGCTCATCGTCTATTATGACACCTAAGAGTTTAGTTTGAGGTTCAGGCCAAATGATTGTGTTGTTGGAGGAAGTGATAGTAAAAGTGGATTTATGATGAAAAAGAAAAGGGGGAGAAAAAGGAAGAGCTTAGTCTTTTTGGGGTTGAGGATGAGTTGAACCATTTTTCAGTGGTAAGAAAGGAGTTTTGAATGAGGCAATGTAGTTCTGAGATGATGTTTGAGATGGAGATGTGTGTTGAGTCATCTGCATATTGGATGAGGGAAGAGTTTTTGCAAGATGTGTAGAGCTCATCTGTGCAAACATTAAAAAGTAGGGGACTCAGGATGGAGCCCTGATGGACTCCAGTAGGGACTGAAATATAGGGAGAGTAGGAAGATAGCCATCTGACAGATTGTTGTCTACAAGATAGGTAACTGGAGAACCAGGTAAGGGTGGTAGCAGATAGATTAAGGTTTGCAAGTTTGGTTAGGAGGATGGAGTGAGATACTGTGTCAAAGGATTTGGAAAGGTCAAAAAAGAGACAGGATATGAGTAGATTGTTGTCACGAGCCTCTGTTATGGTGTGTGTGAAAGATAGGAGGGCAGTAGATATACTATGGTTAGGGCGGAAACCATACCTTCCAACCGTACTGAATTACTTGTTTTTTACCGAGTTTTGGGATCCAAATAATGGGGTGCCACGATTCCCGAGTGGCGCCCCTTCATTTCCGAATTTTCCCAGCTTTTTTTTTTAATTTTTTTTTCCGCTTTTTGAGCTGATATCATCGCGTGTGCGCTAATGTCAGCTCCATCAGCCTGTCGGAAGTGAGCTCAAGGGCTCATGTGCACACATTTCCAGCTGGCTGCTTCACTGTTTGAATGGATTTGCGAGCGAGAATGGCTGACTGCTTCGCTGTTTGAATAATGAACGACTACAGTTTATTGAAGGAAATGACTGCAAGCATGGGTACTGCTTTTAATGCATTTTTTTTCATCTTCTCATGAACAGAGACTACAATTTAATGGATGCACTGTTTTTAAAGGACTACAAATGATGCAAGCGTGGGTACTGCTTTATCATCTTTTTGCAAGTATGTTTTTTTATCTTCTTGTGAACAGTTTCAGAAGTGTGTCAGCTACTGCCTTTTCAAGGTATAGAGCTTAAGGTATTGGAAATGACTGCTGCTTTTAATTCCGACTTTATTTTGCAAGTCACGAGTGTTTTAGGCTTCACTGTTACTGTTTGGCTTTCAAGGGAGCAAGTATCTGACGGCTGCTTTTAATTCTGGCTGTATTTTGCAAGTCACGAGTGTTTCAGGCTTCACTGTTACTGTATGGCTTTCAAGGGAGCAAGTTGCAGACTGCTGCTTTTAATTCCAGCTGTATTTTGCAAGTCATGAGTGTTTTAGGCTTCACTGTTACTGTTTGGCTTTCAAGGGAGCAAGTTGCGAACTGCTGGTTTTAATTCTGGCTGTATTTTGTAAGTCACAAGTGTTTTAGGTTTCACTGATGGCTTTCTAGGGAAATGACTGCTGCTTTTAATTCCGGCTAGGCTTCACTACAGCTTAAGGTATTTTGCAAGTAGGCTTCACTGCTTGGCTTTCAAGGTATAGGAAGAAAATGACTGCTGCTTTTAATTCCTGAAGGAAGGAAACGACTGCTGCTTTTATGCTATTTATTTGCAAGTCGCAAGTATTGACTTTCCATTATTGAAGGAAACGTCTGGTGTGTGCGATGCTTTTTAAGCTATTTTTTTGTAAATCTCAAAGCTGAAAGTGAAAGCTCGGGATGTTAACTTTGAATGGACTCTGTTCAAAATACAGTACTTAAAGCAGTGGTAATGTTGTGTTTAAAAAAAAGTGCTTGGAACTTCTAATGGTAACTAGGACACACAGCTGTAAACTAGCAGTGAGGAAAACTAAGATTAAGGAAAAAGGCCTTTCTTGCAATACTAGTATGGGGAGGGGGAAATCTAGATTTGGAAAATTGCTACCAAAAAGCAAGGAAAACGGTAGCTGTAATAATCACAGAACTGAAGCCCCTGCTGTTGAGGGGAAATAGATCATGGAATATAACTTCTGGATAGCATTTAAAAGGCTCTGCCAAACTGTCTAGCAACACAAGAGGAGGAGGCAGGATATTGCCCACTATGTTTTTAAGAAGGTGTAAGAAATGCAAATCTTTGTGATATCACTGCTTAAAACTAAAAAGAACACTGTGCAGCTCTGAACTCTAGCAGATGCATGTCTTCTCTAGAAGTACTAAAAGCGGATAGAGAGAGTTCTATTTTAGTAAATGAAGTCATCACAGTGACTCAACTGTGCTATGAAAAGGGTGAAGCAATGGATGAAATACATGAGATAGGGCTAGAAATGAAGTGTTGATGGTGTAGTTAATGCATCTTTTACAATTTTTACTGGAAGGCTCAGCAACAGCTCTTAACAAAATAGGCGGAGGTGCCAATTTTCAGTGGAGAGAAGGTATCAGTTATGGTGAGATCAGATTTCTCAACCTTCCTGTGAAAATGTAAACTAACACTCAAATGATGATTTCATCCACTAGCTGAAAGTCTGATTTACTATGCATCATGGGAGTAGTATCTTCATTATGGCACACTGGATCAAATCTTTGTACTTGCACTTTACCAGTGTGGTCTACAACCTTTTTTGGGGGGAGGGGGGGTGAAAGTGGGTGGGACATAGCCAAATATAAACATACACCCCTAAACACCTTATGGAAATTACTACAATAGTCCCAGAGCTGCCACTGATGTGAACTATAGTCCTGGCATTTGAACAGTGATTATGTGTACAGGCTGAATCTTATGTTAAACATGTTCAAGATGGCTGTATGACTCCATCAAGGTGTGTGTGTGTGAAAATGCCCCAGGTGGCTAGAGGTACTCGGGCTCAAACCCTGTATGTTGGGTACAGGTAAAAAGAGCCTGAAGTCCCTAGCTACCACCACATGTGAGTTTATACCTCATATTTTTGTTCTGTTCCTCATAAAATCTATGGTTTGCAGGATTTTTGTGGCAAATCACTGAAGGATTGAATTCACTAAATAATGACAGGCATTTGAATTTCAGACTTCATATTCTTCAGAAAATCAGGGGGAACAAAACCTTTTATTCTAGCAATTTTCTAAATTTATAAGATTAGTATTTGAAATGTGTCCCTATTTTGGAGCTGTATTCCCCCATTATTGGCTTTGTCTAGTTTTTTGTGCTAAGATGTTGAGAGCTATGTATGGAGAGAAGTGAATTCTGTATTCCCCCATTATTGGTTTGTCCAGGTTTTTGTGCTAAGAGGTTGACAGCTATGGTGTCTTCCTATCTTTCAGGAAACTGTTGATTTAGCACAGTGATATGCTGTTTTGACTGTAGTGGACAGGGTCCTGGTTTCAAGACTTAGCAGTGAAATGCATGGTGGTGATACATTTTATTCTAGCAACTTTCCAAAATTATACAAGCAATGTTTAAAATGTGTCCCTGCCTGGTTTTTGGCCTTTTGTCCCCCCACCAAAAAAAAAAATAAAACTGAAATTGAAAATAAGTGCGAGAAGCTGTGCAAGATGCTTATGGCTTACAATACTGTCATTCTATTTTTATTTTTATATATATATATATATATATATATATATATATATATATATATATATATATACATATATATATACATAAATATATAATATATATGTATGTATATGTATTGGGTGTGTGTGGAAGTAGACATGATGGAAATGTTCTAAATTGGTCAGTTTTGACATTATTGGTTCATGCATTTTGTTTCATTGACTACTGGAAAAATGTTCAAACAAACAATAAATTTAAAATGCGCTCTAACAAGTGTGCTGTATTATACAAGGAATATAATTTAGTAAAGTCAGGAAGGTTTATCAAAGAACACATGTATGTTTCTTGTTTTGTGTGCATGTATGTATATGTATTGGGTGTGTGTGGAAGTAGACATGATGGAAATGTTCTAAATTGGTCAGTTTTGTCATTATTGGTTCATGCATTTTGTTTCATTGACTACTGGAAAAATGTTCAAACAAACAATAAATTTAAAATGCGCTCTAACAAGTGTGCTGTATTATACAAGGAATATAATTTAGTAAAGTCATGAAGGTTTATCAAAGAACGCATGTATGTTTCTTGTTTTATGTGCAAGGGGCCTATGATTTGAAAACAGCCCAAAGGTAATCTTTATCCACCAATGCCCAGATGCATTTTCTTTTGATTTGGTGTGGGTTTCAATGCTGTTTCAATGAATATGAGTTTCAAGGGCAGAGAAGTTTTAATGCCAACTCTATTTTCATTCTGAGCCAGTATTGTTTTGTTTATCAGATATCTATTAGTGTTTGTGCATTGTGCTATAAAATGTAAAAATAAACTCCAAATAATCATTGTAGAAGTAAAGCAGTATGCACACATTAGTGTTTATGGTAAATGGGGTGACATAGCCAGGTAATAGGACATTGGAATGGCTGCAGGGGAACTATGGTCAGTGGTGCCATATTTTGGTTGTCTGTTCTTCAGTTTGCATTTGAAAGTTGGTATCCCATAATTCTATTGGAGTGGGCGGGGTTGCATAATTATGTACGCAAATTTTATGTTAATCAGCATACAGATTTGTACCAATTTTTCACTGGCCTTGTCCAGATTTTTGATGTTTCCAGGTTGAGAGGTATGGCAGAAACCATGTTGTGTGGGAGTGAGAAGGTTTTGCTGGAGGAGGTATTTGAGAAGTTGTGAGTGAATACATTTTTCTAGTATCTTAGAGCGGGTGATAGGATGGCAATAGGATGATTGATGGGTCAGTAGAATTACCACCTTTATGGAGGGGGATAGTGAAGAAAGATTTCTAAATTGATGGAATATTTGTAAAGATATTAAAAAGGAGAGGTCCTTTTTTGAGATGACCTTTTTTGTAATGGGGGGACAGAGCTACAGTTTACAGATTTTTTGACTACATTAATAACTCTACAAATTACTTAAAATTTTCAGTGGATATGTCATTAGAAGAAGTTCACTTTTTGGATGTTAACATTAAAAAAGATATGGAAGGGAGGATATATACAAATTTATATAAGAAAGAATATCACTGTGACAGTTTTGTGCACAGAACCAGTATGCACCCTCCACATATATTTAAGATCATAGCACATAGCCAGTTACTTAGAGCATCGAGGCTTAATGCAAGAACAGAGGATTTTGAACAACAAGTTGAAAAGATGAGTCAGCATTTTTTAGAGAGAGGTTACCATAAGGATGAAATTAATAAAACTAGAGATACGGTGGTTGAAATGAGGGAAAACACAGCTAGACCATATTTTTCTAAAATGAATAATATGTCAGTACATATAACGCATAAAAAGATGACAGAAAATAAAATAAGATTTCCCCTGTTTTATTCCACTGATGTGAGGCTGTATAAAAATAAAATTGAGAAGCACTGGGAAATTTTGATGACAGATAAAGAGATTAGTTCTTTACTGGAACCTAGACCAAGATTTGCACATATGAATATGCACTTTTTAAAGAGAAGACTTTGTCATTTTTAGAATGAAAATATAAGGAAAAGAGATGGACAGACTTGTCCATGTGGGGGATGTCCCATGTGTAAATATATAAGTAATAGCAATACGTTTTTACATCCTGACACAGGCAGGGAATATGTATTTAACATTTCAACTACATGTGCTTCAGAACACATTATTTATTTAGCCCGATGTTCAGTATGTTTTTGTTTTTATGTGGGAAAAACAGATAGAGCGTTAGAGATCGTATCGAGGAACATATGTACCAGATAAAGAAAAAGGGTGATGTTAGTGCATTATCTAAACATATTAGAGTGAATGACAACACACAACATTTTACTTTTTTAGTTATATGTAAAATATATGACAAGATCAGAATGTGGGACATTAGAAACAGGACAGAACAGCTTGAGGCAAAATGGATTATAAGACTGAAAGCAGATTCTGGGCATGGGTTAAACAACCAGATACCCATAAGTCCAAAACTTAAAGCAAGACCATTAAATAAATGAAATGTTAAGTCATTTTATGACATGCTTACTTACATTAAGTATTAGAAGTTTTTAACAGTATATGTTTATATTTGAGAACATTTTTATGTTTGTATATTTATATGTGCATTTTTTATATATTTATTCTTTATACATGTGTTTTTTATGTGTTTGTTATGCATTATACTTTTTAGAATCATGTTTACACAGTGAAGGACTGAATGTTTTTACTTAATGAAGGATGTTTCTTAAAGATGACTGTGAGTTAATTAGTTTGTTCAAAGTATATAAGTTATACAGTAGACAGCATGCAATTGTATCTGAAAAAGCAGAAGTTATCTGTAAAAGCATGTATACGTCTGTGTTTGAATAAAGAAGAGTTTTTTACACTGGAACTACCTGCCATTTTTTGGACTACAAGTGTTTTACATTTAATTGCAGTTTTCCTGGTGGACTGAAGCCTCTAGTAAGGAAGGTGTGTTTTTTTTTTAATTTCAGAACTAAATTAGAATTCTCACATATTGAAGATGTTTATGGTTAAATTCAGTACAATTAATGTGCCAGTGAAATAAATTTCCTAAACTAAACAAAATAAAATAATCCCGACATTACTAGGTCAGATACTCATTGAAGATAAATGAAGGCTGAGGGAGTCAGACCCTCTACTACTGGAGGCAGTTCTTTAACAGCTATTAGCCTTATCCATCTACACTAAAAGTTAGTCAAACTGTTGAAGGTTAAACAAAACACATTTCACACCCTTGTACCTGCAAAGACCGAAATAGCCTAATAATGTATTAATTGTTAGAATATCAACATTAACACCATATTGTATAGTTTATTCATAAATAAGTAATAAACACGAAGTCAACATTCAAGAAGACAAGGAGACCAAGGATCACATGCAAAGATCATGGCTCATATCCTGATGCTACTTTTTACTACATTCAAATGTCCTTCTATTGCATCATAACTATGGCTTATAAATAGTTACTATGCTTGCTGTATTGGGGACCATTGAGAAGCCTAGCCCATATTTCTAGCTAAGCCAAAGCACTGTCTAATTAACTCAATTGTTCAAGAACACAGGATCAGTATGAGACAAAATCAGAGATTATCTGCAAAATTGGAAACAGGTAAGTGCAGACTACACTAAATCATATAAAAAGGTTAAAAGAATAACAGGTTTTGTAAGAAACATTCATTTTGTGAACCAGAAAAAGTATGAAACTCTAATGATTAGTGTTGACTGACTGTAACCTTCAATGACTTAAAAAAATGTTAATGGAGGTCTGTCAATTGGTGTAGAGGATTAAAGCTCTGAGCTATTAATTAGTTGCTTCATGTAGTTAAGGGTACATGGTTTGATTTCACCCACTATATACCTGTGTCAGTCACCTAGCAAGATAGTGTCCCCTCAAGTGAGGCATCACACAGACAAACACATACACCCATACCCGCACATGCACACACATGCACACAACTAAGTTTATGCAAGCTCTCAAGTGCAAAGCAGCAGTGAAGTGAAATAAAGTCTTTCTTGTTGCAAGACTTTCTTAATTTGAAGCTGCAATAACATTCTTTCCATACCACAAAATGAAGCAGCTTCATTCAAATACCCTGCACCAGCTCAATTCCTGTACTGTGAGGCAGGTGTGAAATCCAGCATTCTGTGTTCCCGTCTGACCACTCTACTATTGGCTGTATTGCTGGGTTAGAGGTGAAACTTCTTTTGCTGTGTGAAGAGAAAACATTAGGAAAAAAGAGTTTTATTATTTTTATTTTATTTTATTATATATAGATATAGATATATAGATATATTTAGTTATTTATTTTTGTGGCATTGCACTATACACATATTATTTCTGCTAGTTGATCATGGGACCCCCAAAAACATGGGTGTGAGTGACCACCTGTCTCATCTCTATTAAAATCTGCCACTGCATGGCATACTCATTGACATTTTAAAAGATGACTGCTACCAGAATTTACAAATTGAGAGAAACAGAAACCAAGCCTGTTGTTTTATGTATCCAGAAGAGTTTCATAAGTACCTTAAGTGCTTTCCTTGTACATAAATAGGAGGTTGTTTATGGAATAAAAATAGCATATAACCTACTTCTCAAAATATCTAGCATTAAAGACATACTCTTGTCCAAACAAGACCCAAGCAAAACTACCAAAGTTCCAGGTAAAGTGAGCATTGATGATGATGCATTTCTGTTTGGTGGTAAATTCCCTCATCAAAAGAAAAAAAAATCATCAAACAAGACATATCAGCTCCATTATGACTCATTGGAGTATCATTTAAAAACTTACTTAAAGTATCTACTATTCAAAAATGATATTCATTATTAGTGTAGAAATTTTCCTTGTCAAAAGTAAGCCAGGACATTATCTTGTCAAGTCAAATCTCTTTATTTCTAGGAAATCTGCACTGTCTCTAACATAGACAATATAACAATAATGGTCTATGTTAAATGTTCGAACATCCAAAATGTCAAACATTACATGGTCGAGACCAAATGTTCGACATTTGGATGTTCGAACATAAAAAAAAAAGAAAACACATAAAAAAAGCACTTTAACAGTGTAGGCAGGGGGCAAGCCCCCCTGCACTCCACACCCCCCCTACTCCAAGACCGCACTTCAGTGCAGAAAAGGGAAATTCTCCCTATCTGCACTGTATGGTGCCATTGAATGTCTATCTTCGAGCACTCGAAATTTCGAACGTTTGGTCTCGACCATATAGCGCTTGAAATTTTGAGCATTTGAAGATTTGACAGCTACCCTACAAGTACAGAAATGACAGGTTGAGTTACATAAGGCTAATCTGCAACAGTGCCTCAACTTCCTGTGAATAGTAAGTGAAGAATCCAAGCAAGAGCACATTGGTCCCTTCATTGTCATCTACAAAGGCTAGAAGCAGAAGTTACTTCATCATCTCAGACTATGGCAGACATGATTTTAAGATAAGACAAGGGGTAATAATGTGACCTTTAATCTTCAGAAAAACATATATGGTGTAGACCACCTAAAGAATTGTCAAACTCATTTTTATTATTGTAAGACAAAATGCTTTAATTATTTTTCTCTGATCCTTTTTTATCACCACTGGCTGTTCCTTACTGGTTGTCCTTTAAACCTGTTTATTTCTCTTTGGTGAGAGCTCTGCAGCTCACTCATTCTTTGGGGCAAAAGTCTAAGGGTCCAAGAATGGGGTCATTATCCATGTGGAGGATATCTTTTTCTTTGCATTCTTATCCCCCATTGTCCATACCTGTCAACATGCTCTGTGTCAGGTATACAAGGTACACAAGCAAGGGCATGTTATTCCCTTTAGGGTAATATAACACCTCAGGACTGGCCTTCCTCCCCTGGAAACCAGTACTCCCACATGGTCTTCATTCTGTACCAAGCACAGTGCTTTCTGTTCCAGGCAGATGCTTCATACCCTTCCCTTAATAAAAGGTGAACTGGCTAAGCCATATCATTCCTTTCTCTCCTCCTTGCCAGATCCATCAAGTACTCAAAACAATAATCAAACTTTGGTCTCCTGTGGTATGGACAACACTTTATCCCTCTATGCCATAGGAGCTGGTCCTTCAAAGCCCAGCAGTTGCAGAGAAATTGCTCTGTGTATGTACTTAGTTAATGCAGGCTTATGTGAGAATACCAGTTTGCCAAGATCCATTATGATTTATTTTCTTTTCTGTTAGGAGTGGCTGTATTATTTATGTTCAGTGTGAACCACCATACTATCATCCAGAGTATGGTGAAAGTATGCCTCAGTGATTAGGTAGAACAAAACACATAAGTAGTGTTAGGACAGATTTGTGAAGACAAATATGCATGAGAATCAATGTGTATTTCAGAGAAAGACATTGCAGACAATGTCATAAGACACAGTGTACAATACCAACAATAAGTGGCACCACTTATTATCAAAGTAACCCATAAATAGGGAAACGTTTGCATAACAACAAAGTAAACAAAATATGACATCCATAGCATTCCCAAGTAAATGCAGCAATCATATAAGATCCTAATTATTGAAAGTTGTGTGGTTTGCAGAGATTGCATTTAAAATGAAGATAATGCATTCAGTGCATGCCTACAGCCATAATGCAGGAACAGCATAGAACAAATCTACATGAAAAGAATATGGCTCTGTGCATAATCTCATAGGTATGTTGTATGATGTCTTCATAAAAAGGAAAACCACATTTCAGAATTCAAGGATACATCATCTACCATTAGATGAAAGCCAAGGAAAGAATCTACTGGTGCTATGTTATGAAAATACCAAGAAGCTGTAATGGCAAGAAAGCCAAGACAGTGTTGGTAAATGGAACTGTTTTAGGTGATGGATCATAGCCATGGATCTGATCCTACTGTGTATAGTCTATCTGGAATGATGAGGCTTATCAAGAAGTTAGCAAATGCCACTCCACCATGAAGGGTGTTGTCATGCACAGTGCAGCTAGATGAGGTGACCATACAACAGCTGCGACATAAATGGAGGTCATGGTAGAGAACTGCACATTGGTTTTGCAAGGATCAGTAGGCATCTCTACATGATAGAACAGTTTCCTGAAATGCTTACCCTATACAATGGACATTTCATGTGCACTCTACATAATGTTGATGAATAAGAAATAATTGCCCTTGCTTACTGTACAGTTGACAACCAACAGAAATTGGGGATGTCTTCCATTTGGATGTTAGATAAGATGATAGATAGATAGATAGATAGATAGATAGATAGATAGATAGATAGGCAGACGCATAGATAAATAGAAACCTCAGTAGGTATAGGATGCATTCCACTAAGTCAAATATGTACAGGCAGTTTTATTCAGTTTACATCCTTAGTGATAAGGAGAAAATAAGAAATGTTCTCCTTGTCCTAGTATCAATTCTTGTTTTTACAAGTCAAAGAGCTTATTAAATGCTATTCAGTGGATTGTATGACTGGATGGATGAATGCAAGCTAGCATGTGGGGTGGAGTAGTTACAGCAATTTGCATGTCACATGGTGCAACTTGGTTATTATAGAGTTCAGAGAAAATAAATTCATGGAAGTTAAACTACATCCATGCACTACATGATATGAAGGTAATAAATGCTTAACTGGCCTCAAGAACTATGCTTAAAAAATGAAGAAGAACAATCTCATCAGAAAATTGTCAAGTTTCAGCCATACGGAATTATATTGCTAGAAGGGAATCTGCAGAAAATTGAAAGCTTTGGATTAAAAAAAAATGATTTATTTCTCACTGCAAGTGTATTAGCCAGGAGCATAAAAAAGAAATAGTGGGACACATGCCTGTGTTTCACCGGAGAAGAACATTTTAATGCACTTAATAGCTTTCCTTTCATTGAAAAGGAGGAGAGTTCAGGTGCAAAAATAAAAAAATCATGAGAGTAGAATGATTCTAACATTTATTCTGTTTTCATGCATGAGAGTAGAATGATTCTAACATTTATTCTGTTTTCATGCATGAGAGTAGAATGATTCTAACATTTATTCTGTTTTCATGTGCTCTTGGTCATATACATGTTTATATTATGAGCTAAGAAATATAGCCAAAGACTATGAACATCAGGGATTGCAGGGTTTATTAATAACAGATATTGTGGTTTGGGGGTGTGAAATGCTGAAACAATATATAGCTATTAAAACTTCTGGGTATGTGAACAGTTACTGAAACTGTTTGGACAGTTGAAATAACTAACTGAAGAAAAAGTTGTGTTCAAGAACGAGTCAAATAAAAAAGACTAAAATGAGAAATAAAAAGAGTGTTTGTGATAAAAATAATGTATAAGAAAAAATGCCATATGAGGATATCCTATACCTGAGTATGAGAGTATGCACTAGATAAAATGTGACCCACATATGACTGAAATGAAAAATTAAGAGAGTATCTGTGGCAACATTAAGGGATAAGAAAAAAGAATGCCACCTAACAACATACTCCTGGACAGTAATCAATATGGCCACTAACTAATGCCACCTTTGTGAAGCTGTGCAGAGAAGAAATTATTTTGACTGGAAGTTGTTCAAATATTTGAGATATAACCTATTAGATTTCTTTTCTAACTTAATTTCTTTGAATAACTGAAGGATTTTGGAATATTTATAAAATAATCTGTCAGGACATCTCCCAGAAGATTATCAGTTAGCAGTGTCTCCCTCAATTTTCATCCAGCTTCAACAAGTGCAACTGAGAATTTGAGATCAATGGGTTACAAACAACAAATAGTAAAAACAATAAAAAAAATGTATCTCAACACGAGAAATAAAAAAAAAACTCACTTATTTTAGTCCAAATACAAAAAGCAGAGTTTTCGGGAATAATCTCTTCTTCAATGCATATAAAACATAGGTCAAATACAGAGTTTTTAAATACAGGGCATGGTCTCATTACCCTGTAAGAGCTCAGATTGTTATACAGATAACCTAAAGTTTAAAGACACAGCAATACATATAAAAAGTACATTCTAAAGCAACCTAAAAAGGACAACAAATACAGGCAGTCAATAGCAATATTCACTTTAGTTTCATTTCTTTTTTTGTTTGTTTTAATACAGGTTTTAAACTAACTGAAGCATTTAATCCAGGTGCACGGTCAGCCTGCAGTTTTAAAATTCATATGTATTCAGCTAATTCAGTGTCATTTAGAACATCACCACCTCTCATGTTAAAAAGTATCCTTTGTATTACTCTAAATTTAAATGCATGGTGGGTACCATAATCATGAATATTCTTAGCTAAGTAATCAGTGAGTATATTCCTTCTAATTTCCAAAAGACGTTCAGAAATTATTTCCTTAAATTTGCTGTTAGATTTACCTGTATAAAACTTGTGCATCTGGTGCACACAGCTAAAGAGACCAGATTTTCTGTGTTACAGGTAGCAAAACAATCAAATTCATAAATATGCTTTCTTTGTGTAAGTTCAAAAGTAATAGAAGGATCAATATGTTTACAAAAAAACACAGTTATAGCATGGAACAGTGGAACAGTGCCTTTTCTTTTAATTTTAGTGGACTGGTTCTTCTTTTCATGCATTTGCTTGTAGCATATCTTCTGTTTCAGGATAGGGCATTTCTTAAAAGTAAAACTGGGATATGCACCTATTATTTTACCCATTTCTGGCATAGCAGTTAGTATGTCCCAATTTGTTTATATAATATCATTAACATCACTAGTATGAACACTATATATTTCATGATGTATCTAAACTTAGTTAATATTATGACTTTGGTTAGTTTGTGCATATTCTCATGAAAATATGGCTTAGCTTTACCACCTATTTCCTTATTTATATAGATAGATGCTTAATTCAAAAGATCTTCATCATAGCCTCTCATCTGACATTTTTGTCTTAACATAATGCTGCTTCTGTAGTCAGTCTACTCACTCTCATATATTGGCTTCTAACTGTCTCTTTGAGAACATGACCAGGATGCATACTGCAACTATGAAGAAATCTGCTAGCCTGAACTTCCTTCCTATAGATATTAATTGATATCAGCCCATCAGTATTTTTAAGTGCTTTATCCAAAAAACACATCTCTGTTCTAGAATATTTCAACTTAAATCTCAAAAAATTTGTAGTAGTTTCTAAGAATCAAATATGCTCTCTTGTAGTTCAATTTCATCACACTTCCAACCCCCCCAAATATATATACTATATATCATCAACAAAGCATTTATAAAATAGAATTTTATCAGTATAGTTGTTTGTTGAACAAAATGCATACATAGTCTCCCATTCATATAGGGCTATGTTACCATAAGTATTTGGTATTGGTGGACCCATAGCAACACCTGATATATGATGGTACAGCTGCTCTCCAAATAGGAAAACATTGCTCGATAGTACACCTTCTAAAGGAGTGCAAATAATTTATATTTTCCCATTTGTGAATGCTGTGTTCTTACATAAATATTCTCTCCGAGCTTGTATGCCATGTTTATTAGGATGACAGTAAACAGTGAGTTAACATCCATCATTACAATAATAAACTGGCCAGTCTTATTCACAGAATACCACTGATAAAGTTGTTTTAAAAAGTCATCAGTGTCAAAAATATAACGTTGAAGATGTTTTTTAGCAAGGGCTTTACTTGTTCTTCTAAGAAAATTGAAACAGTCTCTGTTACCCTTCCCCTCCCAGACAAGATAGGGTGCATCGGGGCATGCAAACAGTCTTTATGTAACTTAGGTAGCCAATATAGAATGGGAAGCACAGGGTTAGAAGCACATAAAAAGTTGAACATTTCACATGTAATATCATCCTGTACCTGAAGCTCATAAATAGCATCATTAACCCTATGGATTATATTATTCACATTGTTCCTGGTTAATAAACAAAAGGTATTTGGATTATTTAAAAACGCTTCCATAGACTGATTATATTTTTCACAATCCATTATAACTATGGAATCCACTTTGTCTGCCTGTTTAATCACATTACTTTGCAATTACTTTAAAGAATCAAATTCTTGTTTCAATAAATTATAACTCTTATTTTCCTCTGAATTATTAAAAAGCTTGTACAACTGTTTCTCACAAGTATTATAGAGCACTGTAAGTACAGGACAGCTAACAGGAACAAAAGTGCTTGAACATTTACAAACCTGTTTAGTAGTGACAGACTTCTGAAACATTAATTTAAGTTGTAAAATCCTTGCAAACAGTTTAAGATCAGTAATAGCATCCACAATAGAGTCTTTAGCTGTTATAAACTGTAAGCCTTTTCTCTGCAAAGAAAAATCAGTAGCAGAAAGTATGGTGCTAGGTAAATTAACAATGTCAAAATTGTCTGTAAAATTGTTCATTTCTTCACTTTCAACCTGCTGCGAGTCTGTGGTGTGTTTGATCTAATAAAGTCTCATACAGAAATGACTACAAAGAAAGAGTTAATGAAATTAAAAATACAGGAGTCTTCCCTTAAAATAGAGCAATTTCAGAGAAAGGTGATGTTATTTACATATATATATATATATATATATATATATATATATATATATATATATATATATATATATATATTAACATCATGGCTATCTAAAATGTGAAACATTAACATCATGGATATCTAAAATGTGAAACATAAAAAGGAATCTCTTTTGGTGTAGAGGGAGCCAGTCAAACAATTGGATAGTCCATTCCTTGAATGATTGCAGCATATTTTAGATCCATAGTAGCAAGATCCATGTCTTTCCTAGGCAAATAATTAGTACTAGAAACTGCATGTGCAAATTCTTAGATAAAATTGTGTCAGAACATAATTTGTTTTGGCAGTACCTATGCCTTCAAAATTCTCGAAAAGAGAAAAGAATGCTGGCCATTATTTGCATCTTAGAAGCAAACCAAATATAAAATATAACCATTATACTCAACAAGTTTATCTCTCAAGAAGCACACAAATCTATATTTTAACTCATTTACTCCAATGGAGCTCAGGAAGTTTGAACTGTAACTTCCAATGGGTGGAGCCTAAGCCTTTTAACAGAATGAAATTATGTCCTCGCATTTCAAAAAAATGTTTATATCTCTGGAACCATAGGGGTTATGAAAAAAGTAAAACTGCAAACCCTTCAGCACAAACTATTTTTATCATGAAAGTATTATTTAGGTTCTAGGTCTTAAACTGAATTTTATAAGTTACAGTAAACACATTAAATTATGTTTGTAATATTTTGTAAACAACTTACAGTATCTCAGCAACACCTCAAGTTGCACACATACTGTCAGCAACGTTTTATTCATCTAGCTGAGAACTTTTATATGAGTCTAAGGGGTTTTATCTGTGTCACTTGGATGCTGAGATATTTAGAAACATATGAAAATTATAACTATATACATTAATATCACAAAAACAACAGTTAATGTTTCTTTGACAGCACTAGACATAAGTCAAATATTAATGCAGTTGAGTTTGCCATTGTGTAATCTTTAAGATGAAATATTATAGCAATAACCCACGCCTGGGTGTGGGTAATGCTGGATTTACCCACAGTTGGAGTGGTTTGGTCCCGAGGGCGAAGCCCGAGGGACCAAACAAAGCCAACCGTGGGTAAATACAGCATCACCCACACCCAGAAGTGGGTTATTGCTATTATACCATGACAGTATTTAAGAAAATAAACTATTACTTTTCTTAAATAATGGCATAGTATAATGCCTGTTTACTGCCCTTCCGCAGATGTCTGGCATCCACGGCAGTTCTGATGTACAGAGCTGTGGGCAAAAGCAACGGAGAAAGCAAGATCTCCATTGCTTTTTTTTTACTGTTTTCGCTATGTTAAATGGGTTTAACATAGCGAGACAGTTTTAAAATAAGCAACGGAGATGTCCGTTGCTTATTTTAAAATTGTCACGCTATGTTAAACCCATTTAACATAGCGAAACAGTAAAAAAAGCAACGGAGATCTTGCTTTCTCCGTTGCTTTTTTTTTAAAACCTGTCTTGCTATGTTAAATGGGTTTAGCATAGCGAGACAGCTTTATAATAAGCAATGGAGATCTCCATTGCTTATTTTAAAGCTGTCTCGCTATGTTAAACCCATTTAACATAGCGAGACAATGTTTTAAAAGTAGAGTTATACTAATGGAAAAAAGTCCGGGCGACCGGACCTTTTTCCATTAGTATAACTCAATTTACAATGTGCACGCTGGCCAATCAGCGTGCACGTTTTGGGGGGGTCATGGTATAATTTAAAACCTTGTACATATCACGGATTTTAGAATTATTGATGGAAATATGAACAAGCAATATTTGACACCTAGAGGCATCAGCAGGAGTTAACAACAGATGCCCCTGGAGGTGTCACTCGGATGTAATGAGTTAATGGAAGAAGCCTTTTCTTTTATTTATTTATTTGACATTTGTTGACCAGGAATGTCTGACTAAGCTTGCTCCCTTTTTCAGCAGAGGCCCGGGGAGAAAAGCTCCACAAAGTATTACATACACCATAAAAATGTTTACAAACAGCACAATATGCATGAGGTCATATAAACATGCATAATAATCCTTGGATTCACAATTGTAATTGCATCCTTTCCAGTGACTCAAACATGAACTAGAGTCATACTGCAGTCGAAATAACTTCTATCAAACATTGCTGGACAGAAACATCAATGAAGAGCAAATAATCCTGGCTTTTTAAGCAAACTCTAAGGAGAAGAAGAAAACCTAGACTCAGAAGGTACTCTAGACAAATATTTGACTTACAATAATAATTCCCATTATTTAAATGAATTACATTTGACATATTCAATATTGCATCAACATTCAATCAGATAAATGATTTGTGTGATTAAAATAATATTGAAAAATGTCCTGTACATATTGATAAAAAGTCTCAATGCAACAAGGTAAAAATATATATTCCCTTTCACTGTTTGCTGATAAGAAAATGAAGATAAATACGCTTACAATCATAAACCATGCTACATATAATTATATTATAATTATGGCCAGGATTTAATAAACTCCGTGTAGGAATAGTGTTATTCCTACATGAAGTGAATGGTGTCCGTGTCTGCATCTCCCTCTCAGCAGCTCCCCTTACATATTAATGAAGGTGCACTACTGAGACGGAGCCATGCACACGGATACTGAATCAGTCTTAGTGGGTGTGTTACAGTGCTTGCAGTTCTGTAACACACCCCTGCACAGTCAAAATGCTGTATGGCACTTTACAATGCTAAAAAGTGTCTATGGACTCTGAAATGATGAATAGGAATTGAATGTTATGCATAGTGTGTGTGACAAGTACTGTAACACACCCCCTGCATTGTGAAATTGCCGTACGGCACTTTACAACAAAAAAGTGTCCCTGGACACATACCTGTCAACCTCTTAGAGCAAGAAGTCTGGACAAAGCCATTAGTAAAAGTGGGACAAAAGCCCAAAAATAGGGACAGTTTTTAAATATTGCTCTTACAAACTTAGAAAGTTGATAGAATGGCAGGTTTTGCATTAGCATGGGTTTTCGGAAGAGTATGTCCCTGAAATTCAAATGCCTGTCATCATTTTCTAACTGCAGTCTGTAATGATTTGACCATTGATTTGCCAGGGAAATGGAATTTTATGAAAAGTAGACCAAAAATATGAGATCACTCTATCTCACTGATAATTAAGCACTCTATTTCATTCAGCCACTGTTCTGGCCAGCAACAAAATAGCCAGCAGGGGCAGTTCTCAAGCCCAGGATGCAGTGTACTTAAATCAGAGCAACATATCACTACACCAAATCAGCAATGTTAGCTAATTATGCTTTCGTAAAGATATCATGCATTACAGTCATTTAACATTAGGGAAAAAAAAGATGAGATCACTGCTAAACCTCTGCACCAGGATCCTGTTCACTAGAGTCAGGGCAACATACCCCTACACCAAATCAGCTGTAGGAGTTAGTAATGCTTTTGTAAGGATATCATGCATTACAGTTATTTAACATTAGGGAAAAAGACATCACTGCCAAGTCTAAAATACAGGATCCTATGCACTAGAGTACAAGCAATATAGCACTACGCCAAATCAGCAGTGGGAGTTAGCAATGCTTTTGTAAAGGTATCATGCATTACAGTTATTTAACATTTGGGGAAAAAAAAGATATGACTGCTATCTCGAACCCAGGACTCCATACATTAGAGTCAGAGCAATGTATCACTATATCAAATCAGCTGTGGGGGTTATAAATGCTTCTGTAAAGATACTAAGCATTACAGTCATTTAACATGAGGGAAAAATAAATATCACTGCCAAGTCTGAAAACAGGGACCTTACGCACTAAAGTTAGATCATCACACCACTAAGTCAAACCAACACTGAGATCTCAGTAATGCTTTTGTAAAGATATTATGCATTACAGTCATGTAACAGGAAAAAAAGGCAAAACACCCAAATTACTGAACTCAGGACCTTCTGAACTAGACTCATTGCAACACACCACTACACCAAATCAGCTCTGGGGAATTGCTAATGCTTTTGTAAAGATATCAGACACTACAGGCATGTGACTTTAAGGGGAAAGAAAGACACCACTGCCAATGGTTGAATCCAGAACCATCTGAATTATAGTCAGAGCAACATATTAGTAAGCCAACTGACCTCTATAGTATGATAACTGTTTTTACAAACACATCCTGATTGCCAGTCACACAGTACTCCTATAGATAGTGTCCCAAATCATAGTGTACTTGGGCCTCTGACACAGAACCAGTACACAGACAGAGAAATGCTGCTGGATGTACAGAGGGCTACAATATCAGGTAAAACTGACAACTGCACAGACTGTTGCTGAATATCCACAGTTGTGCCCCTATTTATGGCAGGGTTGTCATAAAACCTACCTTGTGTGCCCACATACGGGCAAGGCAGTGCAGACTGGGGTTAAAAAACCATGACAGGCAGTTCTGTGTCAACGTCATACCCATCAGAACACACATGTTATGCTAATCCTGTGTTACACACTGTATGCATGCACATATGTCTTAAAAATCCACATGCCAGAATAATGGCTCAGTAGCTCTATCTGTAACATTTCTAGCAACTGTCACATCTAGACACCCACAGTTCTGGCCCACAGCCCAGTCTGTGGCATGATAACTACATGCATGTCAATACAACATAAGAATAATTAAGGCCTGCAATGTCCAGCAAAACTGGTTGCTCCTACCGCAGTCACTGCCACCCACAGTAGCACTTTAAAGGCCTGCAGGGTGAGACACATCTCATAATTATGAATATGCGTAGTAAATGTTGACTACCACTCTCTGGATGGCACTTTTACGTAACTTATACACCACAGGCAAATGCCTCACCTGGACTGTTGTGGGTATCACTACCAGGCAATGCTCTAACACAGCAGCTGACACCGCACCCTCACTGACAGTATCAGCTTGCTCTCCCCCAATGTCTTCACAATCCCTAGTCTGACTCCTGGCCAAAATGCAGCAGCTGTGGCCTGCTACATATGCAGCAGTATGTCCAGCTACCTGCTACAGACCTAACATTGCTCCCAATCACCTAGAGCAGAGCATCCACACAACAGCCAAACATAAAGGGTTGGGGAGGACATTCAGGTTTTAAGGGATATGTGTCACAGTCTCCCCATACAAACAGACACAGTTGATAGACCAGCATCAACTGTAATAACATGCACACGCAGATAGAAGGGATCTATGATGCTCACATCTGCCTGTTTCCTCACTCACCCCAACACACATTTACACAGTACACTGCTACAGAATATGAAAGTCTGTTAACAATGGCCAGACAAAGCATGCAAAACTGTGGATATAACACATCAATCCAAATAGTGGACAGCATTTCCACCTACACTCTGTGATGGTGTAGCTCCCACACCTCGATATTGTACTCTTCACAGGCCAGGAAAAGGGGCACGGCACACATGAAGGCCTTAATTATAGCACTGTGTTGCCATGACATTGGCTAATGGAAAGGCAACCTACCTGTTATGGATGCGATTAGCAAGTGGGAGCAACAGATTGGTGTACAGACCATCACCTGTTCATGGGCATTACCTACAAAAGGCAAGCTGCTGCCTATGGTAAACAGGTCTGATACCTTCTTCATGAAGACAGACTGCAATTCTTTACAACACTGTAAGTGGATTTCTTCTGACAAAGGACTACAGCATTATACCAGGTATGCTCATAGGTTCATAGGTTGGTACTAGGCTATTGGCCCTAGGGCCTATACAAGCCTAGCCATAACAATTCCCTGGCTATTTCTTCCGACACTATTTACTTCCCTGGATCCCTGTAATGGAATGCAGATGGGGGATGTAGTCATGGGAAATAGGAATTTAAACAGTAGTGACACTGGCAGCCCAGCTAACTGGTATTTTCTAAATAATCATACGTCACTGGTGAAAATTAGTGTTATTCTTACAAATCTAAGAGAATATATGTTACATGGATATTAAACTACTGGCGCAGAAGTGTGTGTTGAACTTTATGTTATGTACTCAGCTCATACCTCTCAACTGTCCAGATTTTTGCAGTATGTGCACGTTTGCCTCATATCTTTAGTCAGTTTCACATACATTTGTGTTTTTCGTGGCAAATCACTGGCAAATCATTAAAGAGTGAGGTCATAAAATAATAGCACACATTTAAATGTCAGACATCATATCCTTCAGAAGTTATACGATACAAAACTTGTTATTCTATCAGATTTCTAAGTTTGTAAGAGCAATATTTAAAAAGTGTCACTATTTCTGGCCCTTTATCACACCTTTGTTTGTGCCTTTGTCCAGATGTCTTACTAGGTTGAGAGGTATGACTGAGCTTCAAGAATGTAACCACAGTGTACCGTACTTGAAAAGAACAGAAATGTATGTAAATATTACCTGTGCAAATGTATGTACTCATAGTAGAAGGTGGAAGCCTCGAACATACAGAGATTGCAAAACTTCAAGAAAATAAGCTGTAGTTGTTTTACGACTGTGTTATCATAGATTCAGTGCAGCAAGCAGACATAAGTGTCTACAGCTAGAGGTTCTTGTATTGTCCTGCAACATAAATAATTATTAGTTTGAAAATATAAAAGTGTTTAACTGTGTTATGAATTCCATGTCTACACAAACATCTGAGAGATGTGTACGTCTGATGCAAAGATGTTAAAATGTATGTTATTTGCTGTAAGCCTGGTAACTGAAGGCAGGTGACAAAGAGTGATGTAATCTGAGCCAACCTAGCAGTAATATTGATTATAAATGTCAGACATGTCTCAAAGACCTTTGCAATTTGTATGTGTCTTTGTATCTGACAACATCCACCCATCTGCATTTGCCTTGCTAATAGTAAGGAAATTGGAAATGATGATCTAGTTTACATATAGATGGGAATATAGTAAAGATTAATTTTGATGGTTTCTGTATTTATTTGAGACTGTCATGCAATGTTGTCTAAAAATATTTCCTGTGATTCTGAACTCTGTAGTTACTTTATTGATTGAGTACTATCTTGCTCCATTTCCACCTTCTCAGAGGTCACCTCTGAGGAGTCTGTATGAAACTGGGTAGAGGGACAGTGTTTTTAGCCTATCTATGTAGGGTAGGTGTTTGAGGCCCTGGATTCTCCCGGTGTGGAACATCTGGGGTCTAAGGGTAGAATACATGAATCTTCTGACTTCTTTCTATCTGGATGAGATACCCTTATTTATGAGGTGGACCATGTAGAAAGCTTTCTGTACAATGGAAGCAACATGGTGGTCAGAAATCAGGTTGCTATCAACCTGGATGGCCAAATCTCTCACTACTGATTGTGTACTTAGGATATTGTTGTTAATGGGATAATAGGTGAGGATGCCACTCTCTCCTAAGAGGATGATGGTGCATTTTTTGGCATTCAGCTTGAGGCTATGCTTCTGGCACCAGTCATTTGTTTGGGTAAAACCCTCTTGGAGGACGTCCACATTATTTGGGGAATTGATGACTGTGCCCAGCTTGCAGTCATCTGGAACTTGGTCAGCCACAGGCCACTGGTTTGGCCTGCACCTCAGAGGAGTATATCATATATAACAGAGGCCCCAAGACTGATCTATGGGGTACACCACTCATTACAGGTCTATTGCTTGTGTTGGCTGCCCCTATCATGATTAGGTGGGTTGTATCAGCGAGCCAGTTTGCTACCCATCAGGTAACATATGGATTGATGCCTACTTGACTGAGTTTATCTACTATGGCCAACTGGGGAATAGTGTTGAAGGCTTTGGCCAAGTCAAGGTGGGCGGTGTGCACCATCTTGCTCTCGTCCATGGCTTTGGCGAATGTCTCAAAGAAGTCAACCAGATTTAACAGACATACCTCCCATTGACAAAGCTAGACTGTTTGGGGTTGAGTATTTGGAGTTTGACAATGTCCCTTTTAATGAGGTCCATGATAATCCATTCATGGCCTTGCAGATCAGAAAAGCTAGGCTGATGGGTCTATAATTTCCTGAATCTGTGGATGCACCATGTTTGTGTAAAGGGATGAGAGTGGCTGTCCTCCACGCAGCTGGGACAAAGCCGGTACTCAGGCTTTGGTGGAATAGGGTGCCTAATGGTGCTGCAAGTTCATGCCTGAGTTAACGTAGGATGCAGTCTGGGATGTTATTGAGTCCCATGGAGGCTTCTTTTTTGCCTTTGAGAGGGCAGTGATGACCTGTTCTCTAGAGATAAGGGGTGGGGGGGGCAGGTACTGAGGATGTCCTGATTTACTGATGGGGGGACAGAGGGGAGAAGTTTTCACTTAATCTGTCAGCCAGTAGATTGGCTATATATCTACAGCATGTGTGTATGTGGTATCCTTGACCACCAGTTCTGAACAGATCTACATGCTTCTTTTGAGATTGCGAACATATGTGAAGAAGCCCTTATGATTGTCTCTAGTAGATGTGTCCAATTTGCACTCAAAATTGCCTTTAGAGGATTTCACTTGTGCTCTTATTTGCTTGTATAGGCTAAGGAGAGATTGCTTCCAACTGGACAGCTGCTCCTTCTTGGTCCTGGACAGGACTGTTTTTCCTTTTGTTATATAGTTTCTTTACTGCAGATGTCCACCAGACAGGTTTGCTCTTCCTTGGGGAGGATGATTTTGTCCTGTCAGGTATTCCTGAGTCTATGCATCTATATATGCTTGTATAGTACTTTGTTGTATATTTGGATATTGGTGCCTGTTCTTACAGTGGGGGAGGGGGCTCTGCAGCTGTTTATACCATCGCTCAGGTGGGTGTAATTAGCTTTGGAGAATTTTTTTTTCCTATAGATAGAGAGGGGTCAGGGGAGATGATGAAATCAAAATTGACCACTTTTTTGTTGGATCTTGACAGGGAGGATGAAGCTGTAGGGGAGCTGCAGTTGTTAATCATGTTGGTTACTAATAAGTCTTATATATGTATCACATCTTGTGGGGGTATCAAGTAGCTGTTTCAAGGCATTTGCATTAATAAAATGGCAGAATCTCTGTGAATTTCTCTTCTGGCATGAGTAGTTTTTCCAATCTATGGTTGGGTAATGAAAGTCATCCAGGATCATGGTAAAGGGTTGAATCTTGAAAGATTTGTAGAGGTCCAGATAGGTGGAGTGGGCATTATGAGTCAAATATTTGTTCCTGTAGCTACCGATAATTTGAATAGGGGTCTTGTCAACAGTTAACTGCACCTGTAGGTTGTTATTTGTGTCATACTGTTTGACCAACCTGGAGGTTTGTGCCTCTTTAATATATATTTAAACTTCACCTCCTTTGGCTTTCCTGCCCACATTTTTGGTTCTGGCTGTGTGATAGGATGAGTAACCAGGTAAGGATGGAAGTGCTCTCCACAGATTGAGGCATCATTCTGGCTGACCATAGAATGCTGCTTAAGCCTAGGGACATACCTGCATGGGACACATATTCAGCAGCCTCAATTATGTCTGTCTTCCTACAGTCCAGGGAGGTACGTCAGAAGTCGTTCACACCAACATGGTCTAGGACAGAGTCATAACAGTACCTGTTGTGGAGAGACTTGAGTGCATGTGTGATATAGCAAATTCTGGCACCTGACAAACAAGTAACCGTGACTTTCTTTTTATCCAGACTGGTGAGAGGCACATCTGCGTGTCTCACAATGGAGTCTCCTATGAGTAAATATGTTGGGTTTATGGTTAGGCCTTAGTGGTTGCGAGACACTGGTGTGTAGACTATACATGGTATGTGGTGTGGAGGTTTGTGGAGTTCTCATATGTTTTTGTCTCTGATGTCTTCTTTGTTTGTGTTTGTTTTTGTTGAGAACCTCCACATATGTGGGTGTGTGCTGTGTAGTTGTGTGTGAGGTTTACTGAGTCCATACTCTACAGGGAATCTATGTTACTGCACAATTTGTTCTGGTTTGCACATTCTCCATTTGTCTGGCCATTGGTTCCCCTTGCCCTTATATGTGTCTTTTTGTCCTTCTCTAGTCCAGTCAAAGGCTTAGTCCACAGTTACTGCTGTTATGTCTTTACATTTCTGGTGTGATTGGGGTAGAAGTCATAACATCACATACAGGGTTATGGACTTCACCCCTCAGAGTGTACCTGTTTAGCAGGTTATCCATCATTGCACCCTTACATCTGCTGTGGTCCTCATATGGTTTGTGTTGCAATGTTATTATAAGACTACATGTTGGCCATAGCTGTCAAACCATCACAGACTGACATCTGGACAGGCCCATATATAACAATAAGACACAGGCCCACACATGGGGACAGGATGTTAATATTTCTCTGCCAAGCATAGACAGTTGGGAGAACGGTTTGGTATTAGCTTGCATTTTCTTATGGGTATGACATCTGCTTCTCCACTGTCTGCCATTGATGTTTTCACATCAACCTTTATTGTTTTGCAAATAGTTTGGCAGGCAAATGCAATCGTATGACAAGCAGAACAGACATACGAGGCATACTTGTGGTGCTTCTGTGACACCTGTCATTCCAGGGGTGTGGATGATGCCCAGTGACTTGTTGTGAGTAGTGACACAGTAAGCTGGCAATCATTTATAACCTGGCACTACACTGATTTTCAAGAACCTGCTGTTCTACTAGGCACTGTGTAGGTTACTCCGTGCTGTGCACTGTCCATATGTTTGGCCCCCTGTCCCTGAATTGTCCAGCTTTCCTGCAATAATGGATATTGACTTCTGGACAGTGTGTACAACTCCTACTGTAGGTGTAGCTGGCATGAAAAATAGTTGGCACGGCCAGTCTTAAACCTAGACCCTATCAACCACAGTACTGTATTTAGATCACTAAGCCACAACAGCCAACAGTAAGTGTTGTCTACTTCCTGACACTATTAACCACACATATACATAGCTCACTGACCCCTGCAAATTGTGGAAATGGAACAAGTTAGCAAGTTGATTGTGACAGCCTGGGAATGTGTGGGCTGCTGCTATTACCTTACAAACATAAATGTTACTGCAGTACTATGGGAACATGGGTGTGTTGGGGGATGGGGGCATACCTCTCAACTGTACACATTTCCACAGACTGTCAAGATGTTTGCTTTATATGTTGGTTTCATTTAGCAAAGTATTATGATTACCTTGGAAAATACTGGCATATCATTAAAGACCGAAGATGGAAAGTAATGACAGACATTTGAGTTTCAGACTTCTTACCATTCAGAGACTTAATGCAACTTCAAAACCTACTGTGATATCACTGTGTAAGTTTGTAAGAGGAATATTTCATCATTGTCCCTATTTTTGGGTCTTTGCCACACATTTTTTATGGCTTTGTACAGCTGACTTGCTGTGAGAGGCTGAGAGGTGTGTTTGGGATTCCAACATTGACATCCATGCATGTGACCTATGACCCTGCAGTTTGTTAGGCCCCCACATACACTGCAGTGAGTTTTGTCACCTAGGAGACTACTGCATATTCTGGGGCAGCCAGTATTTGCTGAACATATCCTGTTGTCCCACATAGCTGTCGGTTGTCTGCTGCTATTCCAGTAGGCCACCCCATTCCCTTGCATACATGCAGCAATGCCATAGATATGGTACCACAGTGTACTACTCCATTCATTTGTTGTTAAGAAGTGTGACTTATCTTGTGCCTGTGGCAGTTGTGAGGACAGTGCTTCAGGGCTGACTCTGTCGGATGCACACAGTATACAGACTATACATGGTAAGGTACAGGTAGTGTGATGTGTTTGGCATCCTTCTGACTGTGTATGTGAGGTGGAGAGAGGTGTCAGTCCCTGGGAACCTAGGGTGTCAGTGTATGTGCTATACATTGCCTCTTTGCCAAGGCTAGGGCATACTGGGCATGCCTACATCTGCCTACAGGGACAGGCTCAGGGGGTTCCTCCTGCAAGTCCCCTTGTGCCTATTGGGACATTGGCAATGGTAGGGGGCTTTATGTCCCTTCTCTGTGATGTTCCTGCCACAGCTGTTTCTGCAGGATCATATTGTGTAGCATGGAAGATACTATGAACATGTGTGCACATGTGGCTGGATAGTACTGGAGGGATCCACCAGATATGTCTAGTCAGTGAAACCGTGACTTGAGCAGCCCAAACACACACTCTACAATGTTCTTAGTCTGTGTGTGTGCCTCATTATGGTATTCTTCAGTCTGTGTGTGTGTGTGTGTGTGTGTGTGTGTGTGTGTGTGTGTGTGTGTGTGTGTGTGTGTGTGTGTGTGTGTGTGTGTGTGTGTGTGTGTGTGTGTGTGTGTGTGTGTGTGTGTGTGTGTGTGTGTGTGTGTGCATTTCTGATGGGTGTCATCATCCATGGTTCCAGTGCATAGCCAGCATCCCCCACTAGATGGCTGTAAGAGATATCACCCCTGGCAAATGCCTTGTACAGCTGTGATGCATGCCAGATGTGGGAGTCATGATAACTATCAGGGCTGCCAGCACACACATTGATGATAATGCCCTGGGAATTGCACATGACCTGGCATTTGATAAAGTGATACCCCTTGCAGTTGATGTAGACTCTACCCACTTCACTGGGTGGTGCTTTGATGTGGACATGAGTGTAGTCTATGGCACCAAGTACCTCTGGGTAGTGTACTACATGGTGGAAGAGATGCATATTGGTGGCCCGCTCCTTAGGGTTGCTCAGGAAATAAATGTGCTCACTGGCATGTCTTAGCATGACATCCAGGAACTGGTGGAGTATCCTGGATGCGGATGCCTGTGAGACCCCCATGATGTCCCCAGCAGGTCTTTGGAAAGTACCTGTAGCTAGTAATCTTAAGGCTACATATACCTTTGTTTCCACATGGATGGGTTCCCCTCTGTTGGCTCTGGGACTGAGGTGAGGGTGGTAGAGCTCCGTGAGTTGCTGAAGTATGTCCCTGTCCACTCTGCAGTGCTCTACTATCTCCAGCTCATGTAGCCCCTAAAATGTTACCCTAGGCCTGAGCACTCCTCTCCTCCTCAGTCTGGGCTGGCTGTCAACATCATCATCATCATCACTGACCTCAGCCTGTACCATGTAGAGATGTAGCAAAGCAGCAGCAGCAGCCTCTATCATTTTGTCAGTTAAAATTCCCAAGTGTGTACTCCAGTGGTGCAGTTTATGTGGGCAATATCAGATTGAAGGATGTCCGCATACTTTATACTGGTGTGCTGCGGATGCAGCCTGTGTGATTGGCTAATTAAGATACATTCCACCTGCCAGCTACATTACTTAAAGGTTTGAATGGGCCAGTGTGGGAGCCAGAGGGATTATTACTCATTTATAGTTGATTGCCTTTATAAGGTGTTTCCATTTATTTTTGTTTTTATTTTTCTATTTCCTATAGTTATAAGCCCCACAAAAACCCACTGCTTCAGTGTAAAAACTTCTAAGCAGATCTGAAACTCCCCTGTACACTAGCACACTTTGGTTTTCTCAAACCAGCTAAGCACAACTAAGAAGCCTCAGTCACACCCCCTTGCTTAGCCGTGCTTTGCTGAGTGCAGACAGAGGCCAATGAGCTCCAATGTGCTTACACAAAGTATAACACACCCTCTTTTTATGTCAGCTACCTCTTCTGCCTACACTACCACATTGTAGCTCTTACATGGTTAGGTACCTGTGGACACAGTAGCCCATTTTGCTATTTAACAAACTTACCTCATTTACATACACCTAATTGCGTATACCCTAGTTACTGCACTACACCAGAGCCTGTGTCCTTAGCAACCACTATAACCTGCCATTGTATGAGTCTGCATGCTGGCCAGTATAACTGGGACATTCATTTTACCTTTAATACTCTCCTTTTACTATTTTAGTTTTATTTTTTTGCAGGATCACATGTTGGTGCACTGCTGTGCTCCACTTAAACATGCCATATGTGCTAAAAAAAAAAAAAAAACTTCTGATTTTTCACATTTTGCATCACTTTTACATGCCAATGGCCATAGTTTTGGCCATTGGCATGCATAATGCACCAAATACATGCTTTACTTTTAGTTGTCACAACTCTGTTTTTTTTTTATTTTGCAGTCCAGTACATGGTTACTAACCGCATACCTTTTTCCTGCAGACACGGCTCCCACACAGATGCCTTTCTGCTTCCTGGATTGTTAAATCACCTTATTTGCATGGGTTTCACCAGGAAATGAGGTGGTTTACATATCATGATCACGTCCATGTCAGCATAGTGCCAGGAGGCTCATGCACACCCTCAGCCTTGTTTCTTGGATTGCTCCACCTCCTAACTCCATGTTCGGGCCGCGCCACTATGCCTTCATGGAGAATAGCTCCATGTGGGCTTTATTGAATTAGTCCCTATAAGTATTTTGAAAATAATTGTAGCTAATTCTTTATTGTTTCAGTATGTATGTGCTATTTTTCTAAATAGTTTAAGATTAGGACCAGAAGGAACTGTTTTAGCATTTATTTGTGGCTATTTTTTATCACATTTGGTTAGCTGGGGGGGGATGATTTTGAAAAATTACATGTTATTTCTCCTATGTGTTCTATTCTCTTCTTATGCACAGCTTGAAAAGAAGCATAAGGGTAACAATTTTTATTCCTCTTAAGCTAACAAACAGTGAACATTCAATTGATTTAAAAGAAAGGAAAATGAAGAAATAGTATTTGGTCATTAGTGGTTCACTTGAGTATAAAGAAGCAATATCTAGTACTTAGGAAAGTTCATATTTTAATTAAAGAAAACCAGACCTTGCATAACCAACCAAGAAAAAACATTTTTCCTGTACAATGATTTATTTAAAAAAATTGTACATGAATTTCAAAAACAAATGCATACAAACAACATTATTCTTTTAGATGTATCATAATTCATGGTTTTATACTTTTGTGCATTTTATTCAGATTTTTAGCTATGTATTTGTTTACATAAATGTACTGAAGTTTTTTTTTTTTTTTTAGCACCATACATTTTTTACTGGAAAATCATTAAGGAGAGAAGTTAGAAAGTAATTATACACATTTCAGTTTCAGACATCCAAACCCTGACAAGATCATTCACAATAACGCTGGGAAATGTTGATGCTATTAACTTACTTTCTAAGACCAGTATAAGTCAAAAGGTACAATTAACAGTTCAACATCACAAATGCAGATATACTAAGCACTAAATCAACTATGCACCCTGAGCATCAGACACAAAGCTTATATATCCTTGAATCCAAAAGATGCAAAACAGGGATATGGCACAGTTATCATCACTTGCTCAGGGTATTGTGCGGAGGGAGGGCCGGAAGTCTAGGCTGACACAACAAATTGTTCAGTGTGTGTGTGTGAGTAATAAAGAGAAGCAGGCAGACATTTGGATAAACCAACAATTGGTCAGTGAGACAAAAATGAGTTTTAAACTGCACGGCTGAACCATGTAACTGTTGTGCATGTGTCTGTAGGGGTCCACCAGGTGAGATTGGTGTGTGAGTGTCTGCATGAACACAGCCAAGCTCTGTGCTAGCTCTGCATCTTGGTATGTTTGACAGGTGTGAGCCATGCATGGTAGAGGTGGCAGTTCATTGTTGTCATCCTCAAGCATCAGAACCGGCTCTGCCAGGAGTTGCACTGGCACATCCATGCTCATTGTCAGATGCACTGCTGCTACCTGAATGTGACTGATGTCTGCTGGATGAGCTACCCTCATGACGGCCAGGACCATGACCCCATTGCCTGCCATGTGAAGGTGTGGACAGCTCACTCACTTACAAAGAGGTGGAAGTATTGACACTATGGGAGCATAATCAGGCATGGGAACATTGGCTAACAGTGGATGAAGTGGCTGACCTGTGCCCACACCATCCCCATCCCAGAAGACTTTCCTTCACAGGCACTGCTTGTACCCTCACAGACACACCACGTTCCAATGTATCATTCATCCAATCCATTGAATCAGCAAACACAGTGGAGGCAGTCATGCATGTCAGCCAGTGCCACATCTACAACCCTAACACTTCTCTGGATCATCTATCTGAACATGCCTGTGCCTCCATGACTGCCCTAAACATACATTGAGGGGTATGGCAAGAGACACCTTGATCAAGTGGAGGATGGACAGCAGGTCTCCTCCGAGTACCCATAGAACCTTCCTGTATGACACCTCTCCCACACTTTGGTTATGGCCAGAGTTAACAGGCACTGAAGCCACAGTAACCACACTTCCCTGATCAATTGTCTCACCTTCCACCTATTCAATATCTGAGGGCTCACTGGAATGGGAGGGGATAGGTCTATTAGCTGTGTCTGATGGAATTTCAGGGAATGGCTATATGTCACCCTCTGTGTCAGATTCTACCTCTGCACAGCCTGACTGTGCCACTAATTGGCCACCATCATCATCAGACTCTGCTGATACTGTAAAATCGGGTGGTAGAAGTCCCACAGTTCCACTGTCAGGATCACCTGTGATAATAAGCAACAAACAGAGGAACAATTAATACCTAAAGTGCTATACTCCAATATATGCTAACAAAATTCCAGTACTGATACTATTAGACAGTACAGCAACACACACAACAGTCATGACATCATCATACACTAAAATATTTCTTTGAATTGCTCATCAGTAATGACATAAAAATGTTTGTCTTACCATCTGCAGATGAGGGTATCCTCTGCATCCCAGATGGTCCTAGAAGATGTTAATCAAAAGGTAATGACAACATCATCACAATTAACACTAACACAGGGGTTAATATTTTATCCCATTTATATGTCTATTAACTATACTTTCAAGAACAATTTGGATGACAACTTCAAACTAAGCTAATCAAGCAGAATGTGTTATTAATTGTAGCAATCTTCAATCCCCCCAAAGAAACTTTTCTTGTGAGAAAGAATCAACTTAATAATTTAAATTGTTTTACTATACGACAGGATTCAATAATTGTGATACAGAAGCCTACCTGGAAGCTTTTTGTGGGACATGCCTGCTGTCCCTGAAACAGTGGCACCAATGTTGATGACATGCTGTTCTGCACTTTCCTGGGAGCTGTCTGGATCCCTGGCAGTGGGCAGGAACTCTTTATTTAGTGTTAGTTGTGGCTGATCAGGGACCACTGCAGCTGCTCTCCTCTGTGCAGATGTGATCATGTCAGTGGCCCTATGGAGCACCTTCTCATATGCCCTGCCATGTCCACCCATGGCATTAAAATGTCAACAATTTGCCACCAAATCTAAAATCTGCGTGACATGTCTTCCTATCTCCTTTCAAGCAAGAAAGCACCATGTTGCCTAAAAGCATCGACAATAGCCTAATTCTCAGCATCAGTGAAGGTTGCTCTTCAAGGATTGAGATGTCTGAATGGCATAGTTCTATGTGTCCGAAAAGACAACAGAAGGATAATAGACTTACGTATCACATAACTACAAAATAACTGTTCTCAGATAAAGCAGAAAAGGTAGCATCTCAGTATTACCCACTGGAGAAACATAAAACAGTCTAGAAATTTGAAATATGAACAACAGGCTGGATGAAAAATGTAGAGTAACAATAACAACATATCCTTGTTTGTGCCATAACAGAAATGCAACTACAGGCAAATGACACATTTTGCTAACAAACCATCTTTGAAATGCTAAAAGTGCTATCAAATGAACTCTCCCTGAAACATGTCTACACATTTGTCACAGAACATTCTATTTTAAGGCATTGCCAATCACGTATACCTGTAAAATGACTTGACAGACATGCCCATGGAATCATACACATCTAACTAATGCATACAGATAAAAGTGTAAAAGCCTTTGGTTCAGATTTATCTTATTTACATTCTAGCATATGCAGTTTTCAGTTGACAAAATGCAAGCGTACCTTCTCAGTTCAGTAATCCTCTGTGCAGATATATCCCAAAGTAATAGCCTCTGTCCTGTGTTCTCCACATAAACAAGTCTCCTCACATTCAGATCTTCTGGCTACATGGTTGCCTTTTTATATGGTGTTTATTAATTTCTGTTAGCATGGTGAAGATGTAAATCAGGTATGAATGCTGAATCCTAAATACTTGGCTCCATGTATGTTATGTAAACATAGTGCGGGCACTCCCTCTGTGTTTATTTTTAATGGATTGCAATTGTGACTGATTACTGGCTGTGAGAAGGAAAATATAAAGCACTGCAACTGTTAGACATCCAGTGGGTGTGTCAGGTTAGACTTACAAAGTGTTAGATGTAAGAATAGAAATGTAAGAAAGCAGCACACAATTCACAGGTTCTGTTCATTAACATCCAACCTTCCCTTCATTTGTTTGCAACTGAATTTGATGTTGTTACCATGAACCAATGATATAGAATGAATAGGAAGTATGCTGCCAACCAAATGAATGAATGCTCCGTTGCAAAAAGTCAAATAAAAGTCAGAGTAGTGGAAGTCAATGGAGCAACACAGGTAATTCCAGTCACGAACAAAATGTCCAGTTATCCAAACACCAAATGTCCAAGAATAGGAATAAGGCAACAACCTTATTTTAAGAAACGTTTTAACTGATAAGCGCTTTCGCTGAATAGCTTCATCAGATCAATACAAAATATAAAATGTTCTCACTTTCATTTAAATAGTACATTCAAATACAGCAAGCATCAATCAGCTGCTATTGGTAATTAAAATAATTAATTGAGCTGGATGAACAAAATATAAAATGTTCTCACTTTAAATATCATCCAGCTCAATTAATTATTTTAATTACCAATAGAAGCTGATTGGTGCTTGCTATATTTGAATGTACTATTTAAATGAAAGTGAGAACATTTTATATTTTGTATTGATCTGATGAAGCTATTCAGCGAAAGCGCTTATCAATTAAAACGTTTCTTAAAATAAGGTGGTCGTTGCCTTATTCCTATTCTTGGACATTTGGTGTTTGGATAACTGGACATTTTGTTCGTGACTGGAATTACCTGTGTTGCTCCATTGACTTCCACTACTCTGACAATGATATAGAATGGTTTACAGACTGCATGCCTCAGATTACTTGTCAGATAAGAGAAGAATGACCAACAAACACAGAAAGGTAAGACAGAACTGTATATTTGCAAGCAATAGTCATAACTGATTATGTGATCACTTAGTGCACTACATTCAGAAATAATGAATATACAAATAACAGTTGTATGGTTTCATATTACTGTAGATGATGTTGCGATTGGTTGTATGCAGACTGATTTCAGTTTCTTGCTGCAAAATTGTTTGTGTGTTAAAAAGAGATAAGGCACCCTTCCTGTGTTCTGCGAGTTCATTGCAGTGAGAGTTCAAATGCTGACCTATGAAGAAATATCTCAGGTAAACCCACATTTTGTAGTATGTATGTCATAGACTGCTTTTCTTCATTTCAACTGTTTGCCCCTTTTTTCATTTTTTCTTTCCTTTCTTATATTTATTTATTTATATTGGGGCCAGTTTATGGTGGATGTGCCGCTTAGTGCCATAATGGGAAACTGAGAAAAATGAATGTTAGGTTTGGCTTTGCTTATCTCACTTACTCAAAGGACACAAGTGGACAAACTGGACAACTAGCCCCCCAAGAAACAGACAGGACCCAGACAGCCAAAAATAGAAACCAAGTGTATTTGCTTAATACTATTGGGCATTGTGCAAATCCACTAAGCTGCACTGCATGGCAGTTAACACAGAAACCTTAAGAATGATTAGTAAATTAGGGAATGTCATGCAGCTATTTCTGTGGCAGAAGGTGTAAGTGTAGGGCTGGAGTACAGATGGTCCTGGGTTCTAGTACAGCATGTGCAAACTTTATTGTTACTGTTGTCACAGTGCAGTTTATAGCAAATGAATTGAAAAATATTAAGTGTTATTTCAACATTCTCGTGGCAACAAGTGTAAGTGTATGACTGCCATACACTTAGTCCTAGATTCTAATACAATATATTCCATACACTTTTACTGTTATTCCACTTCCCATTATATTCACTCTCACTTATGACACTTTAGATAGTGGAGAAGCTATGAATTATATGTATGAGGGATGAGACACCATTATTTTGTTATCAGGTGTATGACTGATGGTATACTGTGTACTATAGTTCTGTAAGTATAATTATGCTATCTGGACTTGCATGGTCTTAACAATTAACTAAGACACATATATAACTGTATCTATATGCAATAACCTTGTCAGGTCACACACATACATGTGTAACAGCTCATATTGTCACCTGTATTTATGTATGATTTTTGACTATGTCTGAGCAGCACTTTTTCTGTGCAAAGATGGAAAATCAACACTGTGGAAGAAAATATGTTGTCCCTTATGCCTAGGTTTGAATTGCACAGTGACTAATAAATACTAATTGTAAATTAATATTCTGTTCATAAATTCTTTCATACCTGTATATTTCTATTCATGCTTCTTTGAATACAAATAGGATATGAAATCATTGTTAACTATGCCTGAATATGAAACAGTGTATATTTGCTATTGTCTACAACTGTGTATGTCATAAATATTGTACTTGAATCTTTGTGAACTATGTATGTTTTATGTGGAACTTTTCTCCCTGGGCCTCCAATGAAAAAGGACCCATGTCCAGTCGGACTTTCACAGTTAACTGTAAAATAAATAAATAAAAATCTATTCTGTCAGTGTATATAGGTAAAACAAATGTGACAGTTCATTACATTTATGCCTCCAGTGGATGTCGGGAAACCTAAATCACCGAACAGTTACCTTCCAGCTTCCAGTATATATTTCCTAGCTACATCAGTAGACACCCTTCAAACTAAGGCCAAATGTCATATTAACCTTCCAATTGCAGTTATTTAATTCCTCCTTCCTTGGCACTGCTGCTCTCTGCTTAACATCATGCAAACACATTTGCCATTGTTCCTCAAGTTTGTGCATTACCAGTAACCATGATAACCAGAACTGGCAAGAAAGCATCATTCTCCAGTACTCTAGTTCTGCTGGTAATCATGGCTGGCATTTGAGGGGAAGATGCTAGGTTTAGGACACAGAGGTGGGGTGTCCAAGTTCCAGGATATTTATTGAACTCCTGGTAAAGCACCACAGCCAAAGATTTCTGCAGATGGACTATTCTGGCTCCCAGTACAAGTCTGAGGCATGGGATAGCTTAGCTCAGGCTGTATACAGTGTCACTGGTATCCCACGCATTGGAGATCAATGAAGGCATCATTTTAATAACCTACATAGGAGAAAGGCGATACTCTGATATGTTTTTTGGGGGAATTTGAGATTGTGGAAATCCCACAGCTGTGTTAGTATGACATTAACAGAGTACTTGCAAGATTTAGAAAGCTAAATATAGGCAAGACTGGTATGCATAATACTTTTCTGTTCTTTTATGTTCTTTCCCCAGCTGCCACTGAGCATGAGTTCAATAGGCATGCTCATGTTGCTAGACTGGAGAGGAAGAAAGCAAGTAATAAGTATGCAGCAGAAGAGAAGTGTTATGGTAGCATTAAAATTTAAAGATAGATTTTTATGTCTTTTATAGAGTTGTATCAAATTGAGTATGCATATCCTAATTGTAAAAGCAAGTATGTATGCATTAGTCTGTAGCACAAACCAGTTGTAAGAGTCCAATATTAGACTGCAGTCAGAGGCTGTGGGTTAAATACCACAATTCGCAAATATGCAATGATGTTATTTCTCTAATGGTACTTACATTTGTGAAAGCCTCACTTAAACTTGGGGCAGAAACAAAAGAGCCTCAGTCCTCACCACTGTCTCTAGTGTAGGAGTGTCACTGAAAGCAGAGATAGAAATACACAATTAAGAGTACACCAGGAACAGGCTCCAAAATCTGAGGCTGGACTATATGCTTCACTCCAGGTCCCCAAATGAGTCTTCACAGTAACCAGTGCAGAGCACTGTGTCCCAGTTTTAGCTATTTGACACAGTCTCTCTTAAATATTTGATATTCACACATACAAACACACTTGGGAAATGCTGGCACAGATTTACCTGCTATGTCCTCTTTCCCAAATTACAAGATAACAGCTTCCACCAGTCAAATACCACAGTACCCTTTAAAAGAGCTGCTCAATTATAGTGGGTAAAATAAATATTGATATAAATGATAGCATGTAATCCAAGCAGTAAGGCTTTTTGGAGCTTCTCTGGTATTATCACAATAAACATAAACATTCTCTGGTTACTGAAAGTACTTTCTAGATAACCAGCTACAATAAAAGGTAGTACAATATTTAATAATAAATAAAATAATTTAAAACATGTATACACTGAATAACTGATTCCAATAAACCACAGAGTTTCACACGCAGGAATTATGAAAATAATACTATAGGATATGTTTCACACTGATTGTAGAAAAACTCTAACTGTAGCTCCCTAACTGTCTAAAGATTAACTGTTCCTGTCTAATCTAATTAACTCAGCAAGGCAAGATGATACTCTTATTTCTGCAAGACAAAATACAAATGTATATCCACTCTTCAGGCTGTTGTCTAGTCCTCTATGACTGGAATAGCAACTCCTACTATTTCTACTGAACATCTCTGGAAAACTCTGAAAACAACACATAACAACTAAACAACAACTGAGCAATTACAACCACTACTTCAACTGACTCAGAACCTGCTTTTATAGCAGAATTTTTTAAAAGTCACAGAAAGCTGTTATGAGAATTCTACTTTCTCATATCAGACTTTGAAAAGTAAACAAAACAGCTGTGTGGGAGATTCTACTCCTTTCAGCTCTTGCACACGATGACATCACATCTAGGTCAGCTGACTGGCATAACCTACATTCAAAATTCTTTTAAAAAATGTAAATTTCGTTTGCCAGAAGAATACTATTTGATTCAAACATCCTACATAATTCAAAGTAATAATCAAAAAGACATAAACTTTACAAAATTATAGATAGTCATGCTGGCATATATAACACAGGGTAATTTATAATAATTTACAAGTATTTATAAAACTTCAGTCAGTCATGCTAGCACAGATAACAATATCTCATATCCTCACAACATTAAATTAAAAACTATATACCAGTGGCTCAAATGCCCTACTGTAACTGTAATCTGTATAACTGGAACATGCACATATACAATATATGCACATGTCTAGGATTACTTTCAGCTATCTGTAGTATAGTACGTATCTGTTAGGATGTACACTTAAATGTAATACTTCAGATAAAAAGTGCTGTATAATTGTATTAATGCACTGTATGTCACATATGATGGTATTAATTTGATTTGATTTTTTGTATCACCCCAAACTTTATTGCTCTTTTTTATTTGTGATTATGTATCATCAAAATTTCTCCATTTCATCCATGTGTACCACATCATTAAATGTTACACAGTACAGTGAGGTAGGCAAGTCCCAGTGGTTCAGCCTACCCACTTTCCATCAGCTTAAGCACCAATGTCAAGCACATCTGGGAGCCAACCTGGCAGTACTGCCTCTGCTGCCCCTGCACTACTTGCACCCTCAGGTAGTGCTGCCTGGAAGCTGGTGTAGTGGTCCCCTCCAGGAGCAGTTGTGGAAGTGGTGATTTCATCAACCGCAGTGATTTGACAAGGATGGTGCATAGGGTCATATGCTGCATTATTGGTGTAAACCTATGCCGGACATAGAGGTTGCTCTCTTATTATTGTCCATAGGATAAGGAGGAGGAGATATCATGCACTCCAGCCACAAGTGGGATAAGGTGACAGTGATGACAGTCCAGTGGATGAGGACTCAATTCTCTCTGTCTCCAAGCTTGGCAAGCATGCTCCTGCATTGTACCCTCCCTCGCCCCAATCATGGTGTCCCCCAACCTTCTGTGTCCACCACCATCCCTGTCTCTTGTCTTGTTTGTCTTGTATGTTTGCATTTGTCTCCTCACCTACCAAACATAAATGGCCCAGACATACCTACATCACTTACCCAGCAGTCCTATCTTACTGAATTAAAAAAAAAAATGGGCACAGTTGTCCCACAAAAAAATAGTCCCGTACATAGCTCTCCATTTTACACATGTGTATTCTTGACACATTTGATTTGCTCCAACTGGTTAAACAATATGATTGCATTGTTGTCACCCATCTTTGTAAAGGTGACAGACCAAATTCAGTTAATATTCTGCACATATTTTCAGTTTTCACTGTTAAAGAAATGGATAGCAGTGTTTATTTGCTACCTTCATCCTGCAAATTTCTGTACTGTTTTCCCTTTGTTCTTCCCCCTGATTGCTCCCCATTTCACCACTTTCCTATCTACCCCATTTAAATACCTTTAATCTGGTCAAAAAATAAAATCACACCAAACACACATAAGTAGCAGGAAAAACAATGGATCCCATCACTTTTTGGGCTCTATGTTTTATACAGAGGTGCACAGCTACAGCTACCTGTGGGGAAAATGATGTGATTACCTCCTTGCAATGCCACTTGACCCCACTGCACTATGCCAACACACGGCAATATATATATATATATATATATATATATATATATATATATATATATATATATATATATATATATTATAAAGAACTCACATCATTGCATTATCACAGTTTATTTAGATGTCTTTTAAAAGTATTAGATACACCTGGATTCAAACCCAGTACCATCTGGGCTGAAAAATAAATTTGACACTGCATTCACACCTGCTGCCACAGAGTCAGTTAAGCAGCAGGTGTGCTTCATAAACTCAAATCTAACTTTCAGACTTCCACCAATGCAGCTCATGTTTGTGCACTGTTAAACTATGTGCAAACAGGGAAAGTAATGGAAATGTGTAACTTGCATGCGCAAACACTTTTCAACTGTCTCCCAAACCTGCTGCTCGCCACCCTATGGAAATGTAAACATTATTGTTATGTATTATTGCTGTTTACTGTCAAGTTCCTGTCTATGACGTGAAATTACTTGTGGAAACATAAAATGATGGCCCTATCTAGCAATATATCACATATTTCCAATACAGCCATGTGTTGCCTCCCCCAAACACTGCAGTCTTGGTGTCTCAGTACTTTTCCCACACATATATCACCTACACTACAGAAATTAATATAAAATGTTATATGATATGCAATTCACCTCAATATGATAACATGCAGAACTAGAATTATTGACCCATAAGCTTAGAAAGGTTTATCTGCAATGCTAGTGAAGGAATCAGCATGGAACTGATCCACAGAGACATAGATGACCTTCAACATACTTGACCCAACACATTTTGGTTTTGTCAAGGGTAGATATTGCTTATTATACCTAGTGAACCTCTTTGATATTGACCTACAATGATACCAAACAGGAACAAAAAACTCACGAAAGATGAAGAGCAGCTAATAACAATGTCCAAGATCACCCGTGGAGACAATAATTCAACTGCAGCAATACGATGATAAAAAACAGGTTTAATTCCAGAACGAATCCTTTAGCACAGAGAAAAGCACAATAGAGACAAGCGCTTTCGCCTGGACAATTCCAGGCTTTATCAAGTCAGAGTACAAAACAAACTGTAAAAGCACTTTTTAAATAGTTAAAGCTCCTTGATCACATGCTCAATTTAATTATTAAATAAAAATAAATCAAACTGATAAAGATTAAAACTTTGTTTAAAGGCATACTCCGTTTTCCTTTCTAGCATAATGCTAAGAATCTATTGCGATGCACGTAATTATGCAGAAAGCTATTTCTATTTGCAACTAATATATTGTGTGCAATTTCGCATATTCCCAAAAACATTGTATTACAAAATTAAAAACAACATTAAGCCTAAAAATATTACCTAAAAATTGTATTAAACAACAGTATTTTATCTGTCCAACAATAGATCATGGTATCAACAACAAAATTTATTGTTTAAAATGTGCCATGTCAACTTGTATTAAGGAATGTCATATAGGCTGTAAACTATAATCTGGCTCTTCTAAGTTTAAGGACTGGGCCTATACTCAATGTTTCATTCATACCAGGTGTATTGCCAGCGTCCAGTCTAAGCTGCCAGATTAATTCCCTGAATTCCAGGGTGGATTCCCAGTCTCCGCCTCTGTTGCTGGGGTGAACTTGTTCAAGCACCATGAAGGCGAGTTTAAAATTAGGGCAAATAAGGGAGTGTTTATAGAATGCGTTCCTATCTTTCATTTTACCTATATCATAGATATGTTCATATATACGCTTCCTAAGCTCCCTTTCAGTTTTTCCTACGTAAAACGCGCCACAGGTCAGGCAATACCCAATATATACCACACCTTTCGTGTTGCAAGTGTAATACCCATGTGATTTCAAATTAATTTTACGTGTTTTTAAATAAATATGGTTACTGTTGATGATAAAGGGACACTGTTTACACATGCCACATTTAAAGGTGCCATTCCTTTGTTGAGTTGTCATACGGGTGGTATTGTGTCTTTGCTCAAACACCTCCTTTAAGTTACGACCTCTTTTCCTAACAAAAGCTGGTCTCTTAGGAATCAAATTCTTGAACTCATCATTGGTTTGTAACACAAACCAAAACTTGGAAATTATGTTCTCTATCTCCCTTGAGTTCTCTGAAAAAGTGTAAATAAAATTACTACAATTCTCCTGTGCTTGTGTGTTAGAGGTCCTTGGGGTGGGGATGCAAATGTTATTATTCCCGAACAGTGGTGTATATATCAAGTCCCTTTTATTGAGAATCTCATGGATAAGGTTATTCACCAAATCATCTGGGTAACCTCTCTCTATGAACATCACCCTAAGATTGTTCGCTTCAGCAATAAAATCGGACAGTCTACTACACATACGAGATGCTCTAATTAGTAGGCCTTTGACTATTCCTTTCTTTTGGTGGAATGGGTGTTGGCTATTGAAGTGTAACAGGGAGTTGGAAAATGAGGGTTTTCTGTAAACTTTAGAATAAAGTTCCAATGATTGGGCATCCCTAAGGATTGCTACATCCAAATAATGGAGCTCTTTCTCACTGATTTCGTGAGTAAATGTTAAAAAATCAGTGGTAGAGTTGATGTATTCCAAAAACCCTGTTACTTGTTCTCTTGTGCCATCCCAGATGATACAGATGTCATCTAGGTAGCGGCAATAAAAAGTAATATACTGTGCCCAGGTAGATTGGAAAATATACAACTGTTCCCATCTATGCAATACCGCATTTGCATAGATGGTAGCGCAAGAAGCGCCCATGGCCACCCCCTTCGTTTGCTTGAACAATTCCCCGTTAAAAAACACATAACTGTTGTTAAGAACAATGTTTAACATGTCCGAAATTAGATTGATAAGATTACTACTAAGCCTAGTTTCATATTTAAGGAAGTCAGTAAACCACTCAACACCAATAGTGTGAGGTATACTAGGAAATAGCTCCTTAATATCCACAGTGATCATTAGTGAAGAAGTAAGGCATTTTTCTTTTGGGAAAAGTCTGAGAAACTCCCAAGAGTCTTTGACCACATGGGTCATGGCCGAGGTGTGTTGTTTGGTAACAAAGTCAATAAATTTAGATATGGGTTCCGTTACCCCGCCCACACCAGAAACAATTGGTCTAAATAGTAATGGGCTGATGCCTTTGTGGGTTTTGGGGATTCCAAAGATGATAGGAACCCTGGGTTTATTGACTAATAGAAAGTTATAAAGCTGCTCGTTAATAGCACCTTGTAAAAGATGATCATATAATGTGTATTTTATCTTAGCTAGGGCTATGTTATACTCATTACGAGATATGAGACAATACTGTTGGTCATCATGCAGCATGTTATGTATACTTTCTTCGTAGGTGTGGTCGTACATAAGTACGACACCCCCACCCTTATCTGGCTTCATTACCCTGACATGCTCCCTGGATAACATGGAGATGTATTCAAATTCTTGTTTAGTTATATTAGATTGCTGCATATTCGCAGAATGGTAAAACTTATCGCGTAGTTCATGTTCCACTAGCTCCTCATAAAGTTTCAAAGGTTGTACCATGGGGGGGTTAAATGTGCTTTTCCTATTGAGCCCGTTTGTACTGTGTGTTGCATTTTTAAAAAAATGTTTCAGGTTCAGTGCTCTAGTGAACAATTTAAGGTCTACCAATAAGCTTGCTAGATTGACTCTATTAGAAGGTACAAATTGAAAGCCTTTAGTAAAAATTCCAAAGGCTACAATATCTATTGGAGCTTCAGTATAATTGTAAATACTGAAATTGTTCATTTTGAACACCTTACAGTTGACTTCATCTACTACTTGGATACCATCATTGTTAGCACTAAACTTAACCAAAGTACAAGGAACGGATGATATAGTTGGGTCAGGGACTTTATCATCTTGAATTTCAATACTTATTTGTTGTTCCACCTGAGTCCTGGTCTCTGCAGTTTGTACCCCCACCCCCCCGGTTCTCCCTGGGGGATAGTGAAAATCCTGGTTTCGTTCTTTTCTATATTTTTCAGCCAGGCGTTCGCTCCTACGTGGAGCCTCGTTGTGATTACGCTGAAAAACTTCATCAGTTCCACTATCAAAATTACTGTTATATCTAATATTATTTGTTGATTTATTATAACAGGGATATGCTATCTCTTCCCTATACTCATGCATATCTCTTTCGAGTTTCTTAATCTTTCTGGTGATAATTTTAGAACAGAACTGATCAACTTCGTCGAAGACTTTGTCATAGTCATGTTTGACCATGCCAAAGTCAGTGTCTGAAATGAGAGTGTTATGCAAATTATTCAATTCCTCTGTAATTGCCCTGGCCCTCATTTCATATTCCTCTATCATAACTGTTATGACTTCAAGACCTGCTCTGTCAAAAATACTACAAAGCTGTTTATATTGTGCAGAGCCTTGTTTAACAAAATTCGGGAATTTGAAAAAGCGTAGCCCCTTAGGGATACGCTTAATCCTGACACATTCTTCAAGATAGTTAATCTCGCATTGGTTACTTTTTAATGCATACAGTTTGTTTTTAAATGCGGCAAAATCTGTATCAATAGCCACAGAGTTAACATAGTTGACAGTACCTTTGTTAAAGTTAAAGGGCTGATTCGCCCAATTTGTGAAGTCAAACTCTTTAGTTTTGTCTTTTGTTTTTTTAGAGCGGGCTCCAGGATTACTACGATTATTAGAAGACCTTATGCTGTCGTGGGGCGCATGGTTTTCATTAGAAACTTCAGATGGTATCCTAACACCGTCTACCTCCCCTCCGGTAGTCCGCTGTATCGGTGGAATCATGGTAGCCGTGGTAATGGAGGATGATATTCCTGCATCGTCTTTGTGTTGCTGTTTTAACAATCCCTTAAGCTCGGTTAACATATCGAGCACCTGATTGAATTCCGCTCGCGTTACAGGGAGATTGGATTCTGTTTCCTGTAACAAGCGGGGTGTAACTGCAGGGTTGAACGCCTCTACGCCGGTGGTCATGGTACCAAACAGGAACAAAAAACTCACGAAAGATGAAGAGCAGCTAATAACAATGTCCAAGATCACCCGTGGAGACAATAATTCAACTGCAGCAATACGATGATAAAAAACAGGTTTAATTCCAGAACGAATCCTTTAGCACAGAGAAAAGCACAATAGAGACAAGCGCTTTCGCCTGGACAATTCCAGGCTTTATCAAGTCAGAGTACAAAACAAACTGTAAAAGCACTTTTTAAATAGTTAAAGCTCCTTGATCACATGCTCAATTTAATTGTTAATTAAAAATAAATCAAACTGATAAAGATTAAAACTTTGTTTAAAGGCATACTCCATTTTCCTTTCTAGCATAATGCTAAGAATCTATTGCGATGCACGTAATTATGCAGAAAGCTATTTCTATTTGCAACTAATATATTGTGTGCAATTTCGCATATTCCCAAAAACATTGTATTACAAAATTAAAAACAACATTAAGCCTAAAAATATTACCTAAAAATTGTATTAAACAACAGTATTTTATCTGTCCAACAACAGATCATGGTATCAACAACAAAATTTATTGTTTAAAATATGCCATGTCAACTTGTATTAAGGAATGTCATATAGGCTGTAAACTATAATCTGGCTCTTCTAAGTTTAAGGACTGGGCCTATACTCAATGTCTCATTCATACCAGGTGTATTGCCAGCGTCCAGTCTAAGCTGCCAGATTAATTCCCTGAATTCCAGGGTGGATTCCCAGTCTCCGCCTCTGTTGCTGGGGTGAACTTGTTCAACTTAGAAGAGCCAGATTATAGTTTACAGCCTATATGACATTCCTTAATACAAGTTGACATGGCACATTTTAAACAATAAATTTTGTTGTTGATACCATGATCTGTTGTTGGACAGATAAAATACTGTTGTTTAATACAATTTTTAGGTAATATTTTTAGGCTTAATGTTGTTTTTAATTTTGTAATACAATGTTTTTGGGAATATGCGAAATTGCACACAATATATTAGTTGCAAATAGAAATAGCTTTCTGCATAATTACGCATCAATAGATTCTTAGCATTATGCTAGAAAGGAAAATGGAGTATGCCTTTATACAAAGTTTTAATCTTTATCAGTTTGATTTATTTTTAATTAATAATTAAATTGAGCATGTGATCAAGGAGCTTTAACTATTTAAAAAGTGCTTTTACAGTTTGTTTTGTACTCTGACTTGATAAAGCCTGGAATTGTCCAGGCGAAAGCGCTTGTCTCTATTGTGCTTTTCTCTGTGCTAAAGGATTCGTTCTGGAATTAAACCTGTTTTTTATCATCGTATTGCTGCAGTTGAATTATTGTCTCCACGGGTGATCTTGGACATTGTTATTAGCTGCTCTTCATCTTTCGTGAGTTTTTTGTTCCTGTTTGGTACCATGACCACCGGCGTAGAGGCGTTCAATCCAGCAGTTACACCCCGCTTGTTACAGGAAACAGAATCCAATCTCCCTGTAACGCGAGCGGAATTCAATCAGGTGCTCGATATGTTAACCGAGCTTAAGGGATTGTTAAAACAGCAACACAAAGACGATGCAGGAATATCATCCTCCATTACCACGGCTACCATGATTCCACCGATACAGCAGACTACCGGAGGGAAGGTAGACGGTGTTAGGATACCATCTGAAGTTTCTAATGAAAACCATGCACCCCACGACAGCATAAGGTCTTCTAATAATCGTAGTAATCCTGGAGCCCACTCTAAAAAAACAAAAGACAAAACTAAAGAGTTTGACTTCACAAATTGGGCGAATCAGCCCTTTAACTTTAACAAAGGTACTGTCAACTATGTTAACTCTGTGGCTATTGATACAGATTTTGCCGCATTTAAAAACAAACTGTATGTATTAAAAAGTAACCAATGCGAGATTGACTATCTTACAGAATGTGTCAGGATTAAGCGTATCCCTAAGGGGCTACGCTTTTTCAAATTCCCGAATTTTGTTAAACAAGGCTCTGCACAATATAAACAGCTTTGTAGTATTTTTGACAGAGTAGGTCTTGAAGTCATAACAGTTATGATAGAGGAATATGAAATGAGGGCCAGGGCAATTACAGAGGAATTGAATAATTTGCATAACACTCTCATTTCAGACACTGACTTTGGCGTGGTCAAACATGACTATGACAAAGTCTTCAACGAAGTTGATCAGTTCTGTTCTAAAATTATCACTAGAAAGATTAAGAAACTCGAAAGAGATATGCATGAGTATAGGGAAGAGATAGCATATCCCTGTTATAATAAATCAACAAATAATACTAGATATAACAGTACTTTTGATAGTGGAACTGATGAAGTTTTTCAGCGTAATCACAACGAGGCTCCACGTAGGAGCGAACGCCTGGCTGAAAAAGATAGAAAAGAACGAAACCAGGATTTTCACTATCCCCCGGGGAGAACCGGGGGGTGGGGGTACAAACTGCAGAGACCAGGACTCAGGTGGAACAACAAATAAGTATTGAAATTCAAGATGATAAAGTCCCTGACCCAACTATATCATCTGTTCCTTGTACTTTGGTTAAGTTTAGTGCTAACAATGATGGTATCCAAGTAGTAGATGAAGTCAACTGTAAGGTGTTCAAAATGAACAATTTCAGTATTTACAATTATACTGAAGTTCCAATAGATATTGTAGCCTTTGGAATTTTTACTAAAGGCTTTCAATTTGTACCTTCTAATAGAGTCAATCTAGCAAGCTTATTGGTAGACCTTAAATTGTTCACTAGAGCACTGAACCTGAAACATTTTTTTAAAAATGCAACACACAGTACAAACGGGCTCAATAGGAAAAGCACATTTAACCCCCCCATGGTACAACCTTTGAAACTTTATGAGGAGCTAGTGGAACATGAACTACGCGATAAGTTTTACCATTCTGCGAATATGCAGCAATCTAATATAACTAAACAAGAATTTGAATACATCTCCATGTTATCCAGGGAGCATGTCAGGGTAATGAAGCCAGATAAGGGTGGGGGTGTCGTACTTATGTACGACCACACCTCCGAAGAAAGTATACATAACATGCTGCATGATGACCAAGAGTATTGTCTCATATCTCGTAATGAGTATAACATAGCCCTAGCTAAGATAAAATACACATTATATGATCATCTTTTACAAGGTGCTATTAACGAGCAGCTTTATAACTTTCTATTAGTCAATAAACCCAGGGTTCCTATCATCTTTGGAATCCCCAAAACCCACAAAGGCATCAGCCCATTACTATTTAGACCAATTGTTTCTGGTGCGGGCGGGGTAACGGAACCCATATCTAAATTTATTGACTTTGTTACCAAACAACATACCTCGGCCATGACCCATGTGGTCAAAGACTCTTGGGAGTTTCTCAGACTTTTCCCAAAAGAAAAATGCCTTACTTCTTCACTAATGATCACTGTGGATATTAAGGAGCTATTTCCTAGTATACCTCACACTATTGGTGTTGAGTGGTTTACTGACTTCCTTAAATATGAAACTAGGCTTAGTAGTAATCTTATCAATCTAATTTCGGACATGTTAAACATTGTTCTTAACAACAGTTATGTGTTTTTTAACGGGGAATTGTTCAAGCAAACGAAGGGGGTGGCCATGGGCGCTTCTTGCGCTACCATCTATGCAAATGCGGTATTGCATAGATGGGAACAGTTGTATATTTTCCAATCTACCTGGGCACAGTATATTACTTTTTATTGCCGCTACCTAGATGACATCTGTATCATCTGGGACGGCACAAGAGAACAAGTAACAGGGTTTTTGGAATACATCAACTCTACCACTGATTTTTTAACATTTACTCACGAAATCAGTGAGAAAGAGCTCCATTATTTGGATGTAGCAATCCTTAGGGATGCCCAATCATTGGAACTTTATTCTAAAGTTTACAGAAAACCCTCATTTTCCAACTCCCTGTTACACTTCAATAGCCAACACCCATTCCACCAAAAGAAAGGAATAGTCAAAGGCCTACTAATTAGAGCATCTCGTATGTGTAGTAGACTGTCCGATTTTATTGCTGAAGCGAACAATCTTAGGGTGATGTTCATAGAGAGAGGTTACCCAGATGATTTGGTGAATAACCTTATCCATGAGATTCTCAGTAAAAGGGAATTGATATATACACCACTGTTCGGGAATAATAACATTTGCATCCCCACCCCAAGGACCTCTAACACACAAGCACAGGAGAATTGTAGTAATTTTATTTACACTTTTTCAGAGAACTCAAGGGAGATAGAGAACATAATTTCCAAGTTTTGGTTTGTGTTACAAACCAATGATGAGTTCAAGAATTTGATTCCTAAGAGACCAGCTTTTGTTAGGAAAAGAGGTCGTAACTTAAAGGAGGTGTTTGAGCAAAGACACAATACCACCCGTATGACAACTCAACAAAGGAATGGCACCTTTAAATGTGGCATGTGTAAACAGTGTCCCTTTATCATCAACAGTAACCATATTTATTTAAAAACACATAAAATTAATTTGAAACCACATGGGTATTACAATTGCAACACGAAAGGTGTGGTATATATTGGGTATTGCCTGACCTGTGGCGCGTTTTACGTAGGAAAAACTGAAAGGGAGCTTAGGAAGCGTATATATGAACATATCTATGATATAGGTAAAATGAAAGATAGGAACGCATTCTATAAACACTCCCTTATTTGCCCTAATTTTAAACTTGCCTTCATGGTGCTTGAACAAGTTCACCCCAGCAACAGAGGCGGAGACTGGGAATCCACCCTGGAATTCAGGGAATTAATCTGGCAGCTTAGACTGGACGCTGACAATACACCTGGTATGAATGAGACATTGAGTATAGGCCCAGTCCTTAAACTTAGAAGAGCCAGATTATAGTTTACAGCCTATATGACATTCCTTAATACAAGTTGACATGGCACATTTTAAACAATAAATTTTGTTGTTGATACCATGATCTGTTGTTGGACAGATAAAATACTGTTGTTTAATACAATTTTTAGGTAATATTTTTAGGCTTAATGTTGTTTTTAATTTTGTAATACAATGTTTTTGGGAATATGCGAAATTGCACACAATATATTAGTTGCAAATAGAAATAGCTTTCTGCATAATTACGTGCATCGCAATAGATTCTTAGCATTATGCTAGAAAGGAAAATGGAGTATGCCTTTAAACAAAGTTTTAATCTTTATCAGTTTGATTTATTTTTAATTAATAATTAAATTGAGCATGTGATCAAGGAGCTTTAACTATTTAAAAAGTGCTTTTACAGTTTGTTTTGTACTCTGACTTGATAAAGCCTGGAATTGTCCAGGCGAAAGCGCTTGTCTCTATTATGCTTTTCTCTGTGCTAAAGGATTCGTTCTGGAATTAAACCTGTTTTTTATCATCGTATTGCTGCAGTTGAATTATTGTCTCCACGGGTGATCTTGGACATTGTTATTGACCTACAATGACATGGATGAGGGATAACAGGACATTCCACCTATGATGAGTTATCCAAGGCCTTTGACACTATACTCCATTCAGGTATCATACAAAAAAATCTCCCATCTGGGAATTAACCCACACATTACTAGATGGATAGCCAACTGGCTCACTGACAGAACACACACTGTCAAAGTTGGGGAATGCACCTCCACCACTAGACCACTTATCAGTGGCATACCAAAAGTATCTGTGTTGGGCCCTCAACTGTTTAGAAACAAATTATCTGAAGCCCAGGCAAAAATAGATGGCCTGTGGCTTACCAACTGGACACAGTTATATAGAGTCCTGCAATGATGTCAACATATTACATATGGGACTAACACAGAAAAATGATTGGTGCTAAAGTCATGGACTGAACCTTATTGCAAAAATGCCTCATGGACCCTTTTGATAATGAACTAGCCTTCCTAATTATGATATACAGAGCACCCCTCTATGCTGAAACACAGTGTTGCAAGACTTGGGAACACATATTGATAGCAATATATATGTCAATCGCTATGTGTCCATAGTGTGAGACACACATTCTGCATTACGCACCTCAAAAATAAGACTATCACAGCCAAGCCCAGGGAGGTTCTAGCTCTGCTGCACACTACCCTTACCAGACAAGTACTAGAGTACAATGATCCCTATGTCTGTACCTCATCCCACACCTGCAGCAACTGGAGAAAACACAAATGTTTGTGACTAGGAGAATCCAGGGCCTCTAAAGCAAGATATACATGGAAAGACTGAAATACCTGTCACTGTACTCAGTATCATGTAGGCTGATTAGAAGTGACATATGGATGGCCTACACAGCAGTTTCAGACCTTGCCTGACTGAAAATGCTAGACATATGCAAATCAAATAAGATAATAATAATTTTCTCCAGGGATCAAAACCTAGCCTGTGACACAAACAGAATGCGCTGGGAGACAGATATATCTCCCAGCAATTGCCACTCGTCTGTAATAGGCTCCCACTGAATATGAAGCTCCTTAATGGCTCTATTCAAGAAGACCCTTGACAACTGGATGGGTGATTGAAAATTTACCCTCAGGGTGGCACCAATGTCTGTCATGGAGAAGACCAGTCAATGCTGATCACAAAATCACTCTGCTAACAATGACCATTTAACTATGATCAAAAAGGGCATTTGTGTTTTTACACAGCTAGGCTTGTAAACACCCTATGTCCATTAGACAAGCAACTTCCCATGAAACTTTGAATCTATGAACCTATGCAGGCCTCCCACCATCTTCTCTCCAACATGCCCTGAAGATGTCATCCACTATAATTTGACCTACAGCCTTGCAAAAAGTCCAACTTGTGCTGTGGTACTTGCATAAAGTATTGAGTTCTGTAGTGTGTGTATTTAGATAGGTAGAGGTTCTGTTCTCACTGCAGTCAACTCTGTGTGTATCTCTAGACAAAACAGCAGAAGTGTGTATCCTACAGTTACTGATTCAATCCCATGGATTGACAGTATTTTGATATTTGCAAATACCTACATATCCATTTCAGGCAGGCCTCACAACATCTTCCCTCCAACATGCTCTGTTGATGTCTTCCACTATAAGTTGATCTACAATTTTGTAAAAGTCAGACTTGTGCCATGGCCCTTGGGTAAAGTACTGAGTTCTGTAATCTGTGTACTTAGGTAGGGGTTCTGTTCTCATTGCAGCCAACTGTGTGTGTGTGTGTGTGTGTGTGTGTGTGTGTGTGTGTGTGTGTGTGTGTGTGTGTGTGTGTGTGTGTGTGTGAGTGTGTGTGTGTGTGTGTGTGTGTGTGTGTGTGTGTGTGTGTGTGTGTGTGTGTGTGTGTGTGTGTGTGTGTGTGTGTGTGTGTGTGTGTGTGTGTGTGTGTGTGTGTGTGTGTCTAGACAGAAGAGCAGAAGTGTGTATCCTACAGTTACTGCTTAGATCTCATGGATTGACAGTATTTTGATACTTGCACATGCCTAGACATTCATTTCATCCAGGTCTCCCAACATCATCTCTCCAACATGCCCTGCTGATACCACCCACTATAAGTTGATCTGTAGTCTTGTAAAGGTCATACTTGTGCTATGTCTCTTGTGCAAAGTACTGAGTTCTGAAGTCTACGTACATAGATAGGTTGGGGTTCTATTCTCACTGCAGTCAACTTTGCGACCGTGTGTGTGTGTGTGTGTGTGTGTGTGTGTGTGTGTGTGTGTGTGTGTGTGTGTGTGTGTGTGTGTGTGTGTGTGTGTGTGTGTGTGTGTGTGTGTGTGTGTGTGTGTGTGTGTGTCTGTGTGTGTTTGTGCTCTTGCTTGACATTACAGAGATCCTTTTACACCAGCATATGGGACACTGTTATTGCCATAATCTCCTCAACAGACACTGCTTCTGTCATGAGTTATAAAGGGTTGTCTGAGACACTCCATGTCAGACTTGAGCTGTGGCACGTGCCTTAAATACAGACTTAGGAAGGGGATGTATTCTCACTGCAGTCCACTGGATGTGAGTGTTTGTGCTCTTGTTTGACATTAAAGAGTCCCTTTTACACCAACATGTGGGGCACTGTTATTGCCATGACCTCCTCAACAGACACAGCTGATGTCATCAGCTATATCTGGTTTGTGGATATTCACTATTCCCATCAAGGCAGGGTCAGAGCATGGCCTGGTAGCCAGATAGAAGTCACCTCTTCCTATATGATACAGGTTACAGTGATATGGCTTTCAGTCTATTCACAAACATCATGGCATGGTTTATAAGCCCTGTGTTTTCTTGGCGAGAAACCCCTGTGTTATCTCCAGCTGCTGCATGTGTCTTGTGAAGTACATGCTATAGAGAAAATTATACTCTGTTAGTGTTCTGATGAGGTTGAAGTACAGTGCTGTCATACAATCCCAAGATCTGAATATGATGGCATGACTTATGATGTGCACAAAATAGTCTTCCAAAGGCAGTATGGGTATTTGTCCAAGTCCAGATTGCTGTCTTATGTGGTCCCTGTGCTTGTATCACTGGGTTTCAGCATAGCAAGAATGTAGTCAATGCTATAATTAGCATGGAACTCCATGTTTCAGAAGGACAAAATAAAAACATGTCTACATTTATTTGTAGATCATGTGGCTTTGTCACCAGTCATTTGTCTGTGTTAGCTCCTCCTATAGTGTTTTATCATCATTGGTGGACTCAGTGATTGCACCTAACATGCAAGAATCAGCAAACTTGGTAAGCCAAAGGCTATATACTTTAGCTTGAACTATCAGGAAATAGATTGCAAACAAATAAGGGGCAAGCACATATCCCTGGGGTACACCAATGGTGACAACTCTACTGGTACAGATTAATTCACCAGTTTTCACAGTATGTGTTCTGTCTCTGAGTCAACTGGTTATCCATCTATAGTGATATAAGGGTTAATCCCTAGCTGGTGGAGTTTCTTAGTAATACCTGCATGGGTGATTGTGTCAAAATGCTAGGCCAGATCAAGATAGGCAGTATGCACTGTCTTACCTTCATCCAGACCTATCACACAGAATCAATTGGCTGTGACAACATCACAGGTTGCCTATGGTGTGACACAGCACATAAATCTTCCTGAGCCCATTGAATACACACAACACATGCTCCACAAGGACTAGGTTTCCGTAGAAGGGTGTACATCAACATGTATCTCGCCGAGTTGGGGAGGAGAGCACCTGATGCATGTATAGAATCATCCTGACTTTCCTTAACTGTAAGGAAGACCAACATGTCATCATGAACCATTTCTAAATGTACACTAGTAATATCTCGGCTGTGTGCAACAGACATGTGTGAGTTGTTAATGCTACATCATGTCTGTTACATCTGATAGATGTCCTCAAAGAGGTGACTGAATTCATGCATGCTGACAACACTATCATCCTGTGGATCTTTATCAGGCCAAGGCATTTGACACAAATCCGCACTAAGGTATTCAATCAATACTGTCAGATATGGCCATAAACAGATATTTCACTGTGTGGGTAGATCAGTATACCACATACATGGCATCTCACTATATTAAAATGTGTGAAGTGACCTATATCTCAGGCCTGGTTATCAGGTCTGCACATCAGGACTGTCTGCTAGCCCTTTCCTGTCCATTATTTAAGTCATGGACATCTCAGATGACAGATACATCCTGTGTCCAAACAGCTGCCTGAACGAGTACAGACTATAGGCAATCATTGACTCCAACTGTGATATTAGTATAATACAGAAAGTACCAACACACTCAAAGATTGCTGCCTCAGCCATGACAACACCTACAATGACAAGAAAACATGGGGCAGTTTGTTACATCAGGAAAGCAAACACACAACCCAAGTATAATGTGGGCACCATACCCTATAATCAGACCAATACGTATGTGATGTTTGTCCTGGGGTAGATGGTAAGTGGAACATCCACCAGCATGTGGTCATACTGCTGACTACTCCCTTGTATGTAACACAAGTACTGAGTATGTGAAGGACATAGTAAAGAAATGATTGTAACTATTTAATTGGGGGATGGTGCATCAATTATTTAATTAAAAGATTTGTATAAAAATGGGTGGAGCATTATGTAAAATGTATTCCAGGAGAAGGCGAAGGCCGAGGTACCAGAATTAAAAAATTCCAACTTGCAGCAGTAGTCGGTGTTCTCCATTTGTATTTGGTATGTTTTTTTGGTGAAGGAGTGGAGGAATCGTGTATTTTGTGGATATTATGTCGGTGGACACCGTCTCTGTCACCCATTTGGGTGCACCATCACTACAGCCAGTGAATTTGGCATCTTTATGGAAAGAGAGAGAGGAGAAAATGGCTAATAATGACCCTTGGGAAAGTTCAAGCATAGATTTTTCAGAGAGGTATGTGGAGTTGGAAAGAGCTTTAATCAAAGAAGTCACTACATTTTATGATTTAAAATTGCTGGAAAAATACATAAAAACCAATATTACTCCAAGGGGTCTTAGAGTTGAACGGTTACCAGCCTTTGAATTTTCAGAAGATGAACTGGATTTGTCTGCTGAGTGGAAGGACATTTCAGTGAAATGTACTTTGGGCTGGCTTGCTGTGTTAGTTAAAAGAAATGAGAGAACACTAAATAAAACTCGATCTTCTATCCTGCTTTTGCAGGATAAGCTAATAGAAGAAAGTTCCGTGACTGTGTTTAACAAAAACATGATCGAAATCAAAAATAGAGTATCTAAGATAGAAACTGAGGTGGTTTCCCGAAAAAAGAGAAAATATCTACGTGATATTAAAGACCATGAAACAGGCAAACTGTTTTCATGGCAATACAGCTTTAAGAAAAAGCGTGGAGCTTCTCGTGACGTCATCAGGGGCCCGAGATCCGTCGGTGGTGGTGAAACCTCAGCGTCTTCAGCAGATGAGTCGAGTAGTAGGAAGAGTGTATCTTTTGAGAGCCTGAACACAGAACAGGAATCCAGCATGGGAGTCAACAATGCAGCAAGCGACACAGATCAAACGGCCGTGCAGCAAAAGGGAAGAGGCCGTCGTTTTCAAAGCAAGGGAAGAAGGAGGTGACAGTTTGCCAAGTTTCAGCAGACATGGAACTATTTTCTCAGAGACTATTTTCCAAAGAGAGAGAGGGGTTCAACAGGTTCAACAGGTTCATGAGCAGTTTCCAATGCTTGAAGGAAGCAGTCGTCATTTGGATGAAGTGGTTTCCTTACAGGACTCTGATTCAGTGTTTTTTGATGCTGTGGACATTTGCGAAGGTGAGAACTATAATGTAATAAATATTTCAGATTTAAACATAACTGAGAGTTCCAAACAAGTTCTTTATAAAGGCACCAAATTTGTACCTGTTTGTTTCCCTTCTCTTGCTGATTTGTCCTTGGAAATCAAGCAATTTTGCAGAAAGCTGTTTCTGAGGGAATTTTTTGCAGTTCAAACTTTATTTGACAATAGACATAAAGGTGATTCTAATATAAATGCTCCATTGATTGATAATTTAAATAATGTTGAGGACAATTTGGCTAGTTTAGAAATTTTAGATGAGTCTTTATTGAACCTCACATTACATGAAAATGATTTGGTGGACATATACGAACAAGATGAAGTGTGTGATGTTGGGGGGGGGGTTTACCTTTAACACTGGTTATGGTAGACTAGCGGTTCCCCATTTACCCTGCCAAAGTGGATTCATGCCTCCTAGAAAGAACATGGTTATTAGTGTGTTTGAAAAAACATTATTAAACACTTTGGAAGAAGAATATGTAAAGTTTTGTGGTCAAAAAAGAAACTACAACTTGAAAAGGGATGAATGGAAAGCTTTATGTGATTTAAAGGACATGAATAAAAAGTATGTATTTACTCAGGCAGATAAGGGAGGGAACTGGGTTGTTCTTCCTAGGGACAAATATAATTCTATGGCCATGGAGCTTTTGAGGGACCATAATACTTATTTTGAGTTACCCTTAAATCCTATGAAAGAATATAACATGCTATTGTTGGAATTACTGGAAAGGGGCGAGCGGCTCGGCTTTTTATCTCCAGGGGATGTTAGAAAGTTATATGTTAAGAATCCACGAGTGGCCAGATTCTTTACCATCCCTAAAATACATAAAAATCTCATGGATCCACCCGGACGCCCCATAGTTTCGGGGAAAGGTGGATACTTACAGAATGTAGGTATATTTTTGGATTCCCTTTTAAAGGGGTACCTAGAAAGGGTACAATCTCATGTCAAGAATAGTGAAGAGGTGTGTTTCAAGGTTAGCAATATAGCATGGGGTGAAGATTTTTACTGGGCTAGTATAGACGTTAAATCTTTATATACTAGCATTAACAGGTTGCATGGTCTTAGAGCAGTGGAAAAAATGTTAGGGGATGGACCCAGAACATTTTTTATCATCAGTTTGTTGGACTTTTGTCTCACGCACAATTGTTTTGAGTTTGAGGGTAAATATTTTTTGCAAAAAGAGGGTACAGCTATGGGGGCGGCTTTTGCGCCCTCATATGCTATTTTGTTCATGGCCCATTTTGAAAGTAGTTACATTTATCCCTCTCTTTTTTATAAAAGGAAGGTGGTCAAATATATGAGGTTTATTGACGACCTTTTATTTTTGTGCAGTGGTGTACCAGAGGAGTTCGAGAATTTTGTTTCAGAATTGAAGCAAAATAATTGGGGTTTGGATTTTACTCATACCATAGGGGGTAGAAATATCCATTATTTGGATGTAGAAATTTATGTGAACCAGGATGACAAAATTCAATACAAACCTCATTACAAGAAGACTGCAGCGGAAAATTTTCTCCATGCTTCCAGCATGCATAGTGATTCCTTGATTAATTCTCTCCCATTTGGTGAGTTCAAAAGAATAGGGAGACACATTTCAGAAAAGAATTTGATTCCAATGGAATTCAATAAGGTGGAAGGAAAGTTATTAGAGAGAGGATATTCTATCATGAGTGTCAAAAAAGCTAGAAGAAGGGTGGAGAGTGAGTTGGGCATTACAAGAAGGTCCAGCAATAGGGTTAGATTTAGGGGGATTGGGCACTCTGGAAATTATGATATCCATGACAAAAATAGCAGTGGGATCAAGGATTCTAATGGAAAAATATTTTTTGTAACCAGATTTTCCCATTTTTCTCAAGTTTTGAAGGGACTAGTGGATAGATTTTGGCCAATCATTTATGAAGATGAGAAGATAGGAAAACTCTTTCCGACACGGGTGACCTTTTCATATAAGAGATATTTCAATCTCAGGGAAATTCTGAATTTTAGAAAAAATGGTGGAGGGGATGAAGATGTTAGAAAGGGATCATTTTGGTGCGGAAAATGTAAAGTGTGCAAGTGGGTTAGGAACTTGGATGGTTGCAAAATCAATGGGGTCAAATATAATGCCACTGAATTTTATAATTGCAACTCAACTGGGGTTGTGTATATTATAGGATGTGGCTGTGAGAGACAAAATTGGTACGTAGGACAAACCACTAGAAGGGTTAAATTAAGGATTTTGGAACACCTAGGAGATATAAGGCATAAGAGGCTAGAGAGCCCAGTGGGAAAACATTTTGTTGATAATCATGGGGGGGTCCCAGATGGTTTTGTCTTCAGTGTGTTAGGTAGACCTAATGTATATGGTAATGAGGCCATTTTTCGTGAAAAATTACTTTTGATGGAGTCAAGGTTCATTCTAAATTTAAAAACTATGTTTCCAAATGGAATGAATATGGAGGTGTAGTGTGTTTTTTTCCATATAATTTTTTCATGACAATTTTTTTATGACAATTTTTTCATGACTATTTTCGTGAATTCATTCATGATTATTTTCATGGATTTTCTTATATATTTTCCAACACTAATTTTTTCACATATTTCTTAATATTTTCTAACACTTAGGAAAAGGGATTGCTTGCAAGGGCAACATTAATTGAATAATAGGTATACATATTATTAGTGATAATATTTATGTACATATTATTAGAAGTATTTATGAAATGAATGTTATTTATTCTCCAGCTAACATGTTGTATAGTTGTGCTTAAGAAATGCCAAAGTTGTTTCTTTAAAATAGTAAAGAAATGATTGTAACTATTTAATTGGGGGATGGTGCATCAATTATTTAATTAAAAGATTTGTATAAAAATGGGTGGAGCATTATGTAAAATGTATTCCAGGAGAAGGCGAAGGCCGAGGTACCAGAATTAAAAAATTCCAACTTGCAGCAGTAGTCGGTGTTCTCCATTTGTATTTGGTATGTGAAGGACATACACATCACAGGCCATAATACATTCATAATTCCCAGCCTTCTTCACACTAGTAACGGAGTCCAGTCCAATGCATCCTTCTTCATGTACCTCCCTACACATCTTCAACTGATGTATAACTGGTCTACTACCGTTACCACAGTGAGTTGTCACACAGCTTATTGACCATACCTAGGTATTCTTCTTGTGGCATAAACATTACTGTCTGATGGTGTGGAACCCCTAACATCTTGTTACACCAGATGCATGTGTGCTACCTGTTCTGGTGATGCACACAGTTCATACATAGATGTTTCACAGCATTAATGGCATGTATAACATTCTTGACAGTGTGGATTGTACCACATACATATATGCCATCCACACCATTCAACTAGTCTGTATTCATAATATTGCATGCAGGTATAGCAGTGCCCATCTTAACACCTCCACCATATCTTACAGTTCCAGGACAGTGTGCATGATTACCCTCATGGACTGTGGATGTGTCATAATAGTTGTACAAGTGTGTTTGTGCAGAATTATCTCTGATCACTCTAAATCACATATGTTATGTCAGAAGCATGGGATTACTGGTGGCATTATTCTGAAATTGTACATGATTGTGGTTGGTTCTTTTAATGTTGTCCATGAGCCTTTACCTGTGTCCCACTTGCTGGAGACCTCTGGTGAGATTACACTCATATTCAGGCAAATCAGTTTGCACAGCTTCACAATATGATCACTACCCCAACTGTATGTCAGAACCCTGATAGATTTCCTCTGTATTAATAGTGTAAGGATGCTTATCTCACACATGCATCTTCCCGATTGTTATGTCATATTGTGTGATAGTCACATAATATACATTTCCACTGTGCAGTCTCTACTGTACATCATTGATATGTGATTGGTGTTATTTCTACAACCTTCTTCCATTGACCTGCCCTCATCTGGTATACATTAAGTGGTTTCATGTGTTCTCTTTCTCTATGTTCATTCCTACAATTCATCTGCTTGTCCTTATTCAATACGCACACTTCCCCTGAGTGTTTATTGGCAGTTCATGTACCCTTACAGATCATTTACATAACTTCAGTACAGAACACCAGGAATGGGATTTCACAATTCTCTGCACTGTAGATACACTGTCCTGTACTGTGTTTGGACCATATACTCAGCATCCATACCTCTCAACTGCCAAAATTTTCACAGAATGTCCAGATGTGTTTCTTATCAAATTTGTGGCTTTCTGCCATATCACTGGGATGATCTCAGGAATGATGTAATTCAGGTGTTACATACATTTGAGTTTCATACTTCAAATCCTTCGGAACATGTATCTTAACAAAAAACCCCGGTTACTCTATCACATTTCTATAGGGCAAATATGTCACATATATCCCTATTTCTGGCTCATTGTCTCCCCCATTATGATGGCCTTTATCCAGATGTCCTGCATGAAGAGATTGAGAGCTATCTGTAAAGCCCTGGTGAACACTGTGGCATTCCATGCAAAACCGTTGGCCGTCCGTTCTCTCATTTAAACAGGAGTACTGTCTTTGTTCCCTTACACAGTTTTCTGGCTGGCAACACTGTTGGCAGCTCAGAAACCTCACTTAGTTAAGTTTAAATGTGGTACGTGCCATGAATTTGAAATGGGCGCTGCTGCTTGCTGCTTACCACCGTGCACACGCAGTTTATTAAATCCTGGGGAATATCTGCAATGGCAACCAATAATTTGTCCTTAAACATCTATGTATCCAAATAAGACAAGTTATGATAGCCATGTATTTGTCTATTAAAAGTTTTCTGAATTTGTGCCAACTTCTTTTGTTGCAAATTATTTAACGTATATAATGCCAGCCACCCTCACTCCATATTCAATAACAGGTCTTATAAAATACATTATTAGCAAAACCTGTCTATCTTTGGTTGAAAAACATTGAATGGCATACCTCTTAAGACCATAACATTGCCTAATAATGTTTGTCAGATTAACTTCAATTTTAAGATTTGTATCTATCTACCATGATACCTTGATCTTTCATTACCTCAGAAGAAATACAAATCTAATTGTCCAGGGCTTAGGGATAATGATTATTATTGTGCTCATAATGTAAAATGGTACATTTGTCATTGTTAAATATCATGCCTTTGGCTGTTGTCCATTCATATAGGTTAGCCAAGCAAGATTTCAGCAGATACCCATCAGTAGCACTATTTCCTACCTGCACTATATTAATACCATTGGTGAACTTATTTAACCACTCAGAGTTAGATTTTGGACATTTTAGCATCACTAGACTAAATAATAGTGGCCCTAAAACTGAACCCAGAGGCACTCCCCTGGCTACCAATCTATACTTGGAGTATGAGTTGTTAATTCTCACTCTGTAGGTTCCACCCAGTAGTCATTTTGGATATTCTTTAATGCATTTGATGGCATAGCAGGAGCTACCTAGTCTGCATTGGAACATTAGGTCCAGAGCAATGAAATCCTCCTCATCCAAAAAACTTTTCTTAATAAGATATAAAAGTTGCTCATCCATCTCCGTTGCAGTACTAGGAGACTAGTAAAATATTACTTTATAGATTTTAGTTGCACTGACATCAATACTCACTATGAGAAGTTCAGAGACCATTTTATTAAATATAGTGACAAAATCATACATATAGGTTATACAGGTAGATATCCCACCTCTTCTCCTATCAATTCTAAAATTGTGATGACCAGAGAAATCTGGTATTGCTATTGGTTTGTTATTGAAAATGAACTAAGTTTCTGTAATCAATAACACATTAGTTTAATTATCAGCTCTCTGGGCCTCTACATTTTCTACTTTATTATTTGAACTGTGAGCATTTAACAGAAGACATTTCAAGCTAGCCTTATTATTATCAATTATAATCAGTGACTAGACTCTATTTTTTAATTAATTTAATCAACTAAATGTAAATAATCCTGGGGTCTATATCATCAAATAGAAAAGACCGATGATCAAAGAGCATTTACATCGGAAATGTCATTCATCGAGGTGTTAATTGTGAGATCATGGTACGGTGAAGATGGGAACATTTGCCCTTTCCTCACTGTAGTGTGATCTCAAAGTTGGTATATATAATTAGCGGGGAGTGGCCACAGCCCCCCAAAAGAGCGACTTTGATAAACAGCATTTTCGATGTAAAAGCCATTCAGTTCCCAGTCTTTTCGATGTCGTGATATAGACCCATAATCCTATTGCCTCAATTACTTAAGTACAACTTGTTTGTAAAAACTTTACTTGTTGAATAATCTCACCCTAAAAGGTGGAACTGGAATAAGATCACATAAAACTTACTTAACATTTGAAATGATTACTCAAATCAGTTATGTGGTTTACGGTTAGCTGAAATGCATTATTAGTTCTTCCTACTTTGTTAGACACACACAACGACGACAAGGTCATATCTCATTCCTTTTGTGAATATGCATGCGATGCTTTCTTTTATATTTGACATATTGCTACCACATAAAGATGAGACAGTAACCTGTTCTCTGTTTATTTTCAGAATAATATTCCTTGCATTTCTTAATAATGAGTCTGCAATTATTAACTCACCTTTGTAAACATTGGTGTTATAATAAGATTTATTACCATTAGACTCATAAACAACAGAATCATCATTTACCATTATAGATTGATTTCCATCTATGACCCTGTGATGACACTTGTTAAGAGACTGTGTGCAAGCATCATTAATTGATCATTCTTCTATCTCTCTCTATAAACATGTATTTGTGGACACAGAACCACTTATGCTAAATATATCATGTGAATTTCCTCTACTCTTATTGTCCAATTAGCCCAGAAAGCATGCATCTGCTTTGTGTGGCATAACATCATTCAATACATTCTCTCCCAATTGAGTATCTCTGATTAATGTCTCACCCAACCTACCATCTTCATCCAAATTCCCTCCTGCTTTATTAGCAAACATAACTGATGAGTAAATATTGTCATCTGTTTGAGTTGACACATATATCTGGATGAAAGCAATCTGAATTAATTAAAGTTTTAATCTTTGGGAAAGGGCAGATTTAAATGCCATTAGATGCACCTGCTTTACTATAGCATTTTTGCAATATTCATTATTTTCCTTAAAGTTTTCTGTAGCAGTTCCTTGGATAAGGCAAACATTACATTTAACTGACTGTCACCTTGTTAATAGATCATTTGAACAAAATTCGTCCAGAATTTCAATCACCAAAACAAACAGATTATCATTTACTATATACTCTACCCGACTCAACCCCACACACCCAAACACAACTAAGACACAAAGATGCTAAAATGCATCTTCTTGTCTTCATGTTGATGCAAGATGCATCTGCTCACTCATTTCCACTCATGGGGAGGACTATTTATAGTAGCACACCACTCAAAAGCAAGTGAAGATACACCCCTGCCTGGCTGCAACTTCAATATAAATTCCGCTCTAACAAGAACAGCCCCCAGTTATCTCTTGTGTTTTGAAGAGGACATTCACGATCAAAGGTTTATAACACAATAGTCTGGGAAACAAATGCAACTATAATAATGCCCTTTTAGCATGCACTTGTGTCTTCAGTTGCACGGAATTGTTATCATGAATTAAAAACTGCCATATCTTAAAGTCAGATTGCATATGTATATTGAATATTGACATTCACTCCTTGGATAAAGCCTCATGGACTGGCTTAAATAAAAAAATTAAGAAAAAAAAGAAAGAAAGACACAAAAAAATGAACTAACCACAAACGTCTCCTCAAAAGCATTGAATAATCTCAAATAAACTGAACTACATATAATGAATTTGCCCATTGATTTAGTTAATTCTGAGCTAAATGTTACCACATGGATATGACGGGGGAAGGATGGACAAAAAACATAAAGGACTATAACAGTAACCTCTCCTAAAATAAGTACAGGAACTTGTTTACAGATTCCTGTGATATTAGCCTAAAATATCTTCTAATAATAAATTACAACTATACTAAATCAAGCAATAGTTATAATACTACTTACACAAATATTAAAACACTATTTCCATAAATATGACAAGTGATGAATAAACCTGTATGTAATGTACATACTAAGAAATTACATTTAACTTATTATCATGTTTATTGACATTGAAATGCACAGTTTTTTTAGGCTGATGATGGCAGATGTTAAGATTAGAGATTATCAGTTGTATAGTAGAATAGTATCAATTTGAATCTATGAGAAAATCAACCACAACTTGTTGTCTTTTGACTAAAGTATCTGAACTGGTTGATGTTTTCATTTACTGACATTTTATACTTTTAGAATAGACTCCATATATGTGGTGATAACATTTTTATTTGTCTACTTATTTTACATTAGTCTCTCCTTAACATACACATGGTTACTAGTTGATATGTAAGATGATGACGGGAACTTTTCTTTAGATGTGTTGTGAGCATTTGGCAGAGAAAGCTGTTTGTCTATGGAGTTGGCATTATGGTGATACCCTTTTGATTAACTTATGGTTTGTATGATGATTCTGAACATTGCAGTATTGCTGGGAAAAGAAAACAGGGACAGTGACAAGAACTGGAATCATAATAGAGGAAAGAGCAGAGAGATATCTCTCTATATAGTACCTTCACTACTGCCAGACTCCCTTTTGTGATTTTTTTTCCACTGGACATATGCACAGTGAATGTCCAGGAAAAGATGGGAGTTTTAAACTCCAGAGAGGGTGTTTGGTGAAAGATATGTTGGATTTTCTTGGTTGTGTAACAAGATGTTGGCAGTGTTTTGATGGTGATAGCAGTTTTCTTTTTTTCTCTATCTTTTCTTTCAAAGCTCTATTTTGGGCCAATTATTTCTCTTTCTGATGTGCTGATGCTTTGGGCCTTTGTTTTGCACATCTGTTATTGAGATTTGTGAAGTGCATCTGTGTGGGAGTTGGGGGAATGAGAACAGTGAAAGAACGTCTGTCACAAGTTATCTATGATATTAAATTGTTTACATTAGTTTGCATCTTCTTTTGCATTTCCTCTTCCCTCCTTTGGCTAGCTGTATCATTTAATCTGTTTATGTACACATTTACCTACAGAACATTCTTTTAATCATCCTTTCTTACTTTGCATCAATAACTGGTATAACATTTTCTATTTCCAGTCCTACTCTCTATTGGCTTTCCCCACTCTCTTGTATTCTATCGCCTTTGTTTTAATACCACTATTTTAACTCCACTAAATTTTTGTTAACCATCTTCCTTTCTGAACCAATATTAATAGTTAGTATATTAGTACAATACAAAAATAACAGAGTTTCAATATTCATCACAAAAGACAGTACTCCCTCTAAGGCATTAAACATGTTGTTTCCAATAGTTAGTTGTACTTTTAGTTTTTTGCAGAAAAAAATATCTGGGTTTTAATTCCATTTTGTTTGAGTAGTTTCACCAATGGCCAAAATGTTCCTTTGTTCCATACCTTTCTGCTGAGTAGTCATTATCAATTCAGATGTTGTGGTGTCCAAATTTCAAAGGAGATTTTGTCCATGCTGTTTTAAGCAAATGTTTTTTTATCTATAAATGGTAGGAACATCACAATTATAGACAATGGGGGAGAAGCAGAAGGAGGTATAGGCTTAACAATAGCTCTAAGGGCTCTTTCATGTATCATACAACAGGCCTTCTTATAGGTTTAATCATTTTGGTATTACAATAGTTAAAATGGCTGATATGTCTTCACCTGTTTTTTTTTTTCAGGTAGACCAAATATTCTTATGTTGGACCTCATATCTCTATTTGCCAGTTTGTCTTGTTTAATAGCCATGGGTTTTCTTTCTGTAGATATTCAGTTTGTGTTTCTTCTTCGTTTTGTCTTCCACCTATATCATTTAAATAATTTTGCATATCAGTAATTTTAGTCTGGTGTTTTGTATCATTTCCTTGAGAATAGCAGTTTGTTTTAGGCTGTTGTCTCTCAAATTTTCTAGTTTTTCCTGAAGCTCATCTACTTTAAGAGTCAGCTCCTTAATTGAAGAAGAAATCATTTGGATGTCTTTTTTGGAGTGAAGAGTCAATATGAGAATGTTTTGAAGAATGCATCTCTTCTGTAAGCCAGTAAGACTCTGAGGTAATTTAACAGAATCATTTTGGAATAGATTCTCAAAATTCAGTATTATTTATGAGTTCTTCCATGAAAGAATTTTCTTTTTGTGGTTAATTTTTCCTGAATAAAATTGTAAGATTACTACAGGGCTATAACAAAATGTTGTTTTTACTTAGGCACCCAGGGTCAGACCAACATTTACTTTATTAAGCATTTCAACCAAAACAATCATAGTCTTTTGTTTTGAAATTCTTCCTTAATTTGTTCTGGAAACTTCTTTACTTTCAATTCTTCCTTATTTTCTTTCCTTGTCCTCTAATACATGCTGTAGTAACATACTCATAATTTGCTCTTGCGTTTTTTTCCTTTTTTATTTTATCAAAATATAAAGAGACATCCCCCGGGATTCATGAAGCTTCATGAAGCTTGCCACTGAGTGATTCAGGTATGAGCTGTTTCCACGTGCACTATCAGTGTACGTCACAGCTGCACAGCTCCCGGCGCATGTATGCTAATTACCCCATGCGCAGCAGTGTTCTTGCAAATGAAGGTATATAGCGATTCATGAAGTGGTGCAGGCATAGTGTAAGTATGCAGAAATGTAAACCAAAAAAAGATTTACATTTTTTCAAACATAAAATCGAAGCCATGACAGCAGATCAAGCTCATGTATTATACTGTTAATATAAGCTAATGGCTAAATATATAGCCAATGGCATAAACAAACATGCACAACACATAAAAAATAACATTTAATGTCATGGCTACACTAACGCAAAGTAAAATCGCAGTGCATTGGTATGCAAATGGAATCACAATGAAAATATATTTATATGTCATGAATCTGTAATGTAACACATTTCATGAATTCCCCATAATAGTCAATTGCATGCATGCTACCCCACAACCATGGCACAAGGGTTGCTAAAGGTCTGTGACAGTGTTCTGCACAGTAACTATGAATTAGTAGTCAATGCCATGCAAATGAGTCAAGTAATACTGAACCGCAAAATCCCTGCTGGCATAAGGATGTACCTCATAGCATAGCGGTACAACATCGAGGTGTGGCCTGGAGATAAACATGACATCAAGAAAAGGGTGCGCCACCTTAGCTGCAAGCACATTGGAGCTTTGCTAATCCAGGTTGCCAGTTGCTAAGCAAAGCTGCAGGATAGGGGTGTGGAAGTAGCCATAGCTTTAATTAGCTGAGAGCACACAAGGTAATCGAAAGTGCATGTGAACATGGATGAAAACCCTCTCAAAACATGCCAATGAGCACATATACTTCCCCCAAATGCAGGAGGAGTTGGCCAGCAATAAGCATCTATTTCACCATGTGGCAGACTACACGGAGGTACTGGGTGCAATAGACTGCATGCACATACACATCAAGACATCACCCAGTGAGCAGGGAAGGCACTACATAAACCACATGGGATAACCCTCCATCAACTGCCATGTCATGTGCAATGCCCAGGGCATTATCATGGATGTGTGTGTTGGAAGCCCCGGAAGCTATCACGACTCCCACATCTGGCATGCCTCACAGCTGTATCAGGTATTTGCCATGGGGGACATCTCATATGGCCACCTGGTGGGGGATGTTGGCTATGCACTGGAACCGTGGATGATGACTCCAATCAGAAATGCGCACACAGCCATGCAAGAATGCCATAATGAGGCACACGCAGAAACCAGAATCATCATAGAGCGTGTGTTTGGGATGCTGAAATCATGGTTCCGTTGCTTGGACATATCTGGTGGAGCCTTGCAGTACTCTCCAGGCACGTGTGCCCACATCTTCATAGTATGTGCCATGCTACATAATATGATTCTGCGGAAACAGCTACAGCAGGGACAGAATGGTGAAGGCCCTAACAGCCCACCGCCATTGCCAAGGGCCCCACAGGCACATAGGGTCTCAGACCATGAACACCCTGTGTCAGCCCCAGTAGGCAGACAGAGGCATGCACAGTATGCCCATGCCTTGGAAAGAGGGAATGTATAGCACACACACTGACAGTGTAGCCACCTATGGATTGACAACCTTCTCCCCCTGCACACACAGCAAACACGGATGGCACACACACATGACCACCTGTAAATTGTCATGTATACATGGTCTACTGTGTGCATCCTACATAGGCAGCCCTCAACTATTGTACAGACAACTGCCATTGGCACAAGGTAAGTCAATACCTGAACAGTAAATCAAGCTATCAGCATGTGTCGATACTGTATGTATAGGTTCATAGATACATAGGTAGGTACATGCCTAACTGCCAGAGGCCATTCATAAGCATAGCCAAAATGTGTCTGCTGTCGCCACCCCATTGATTAACTAACTGTCCCTCTGTGGAGCAGAGCCAATTGCAGGATCCCTGGGGTGTATCCACTGTTCCCCACCCACTCTGCAAGGATTCCATTGAGTGTTAGTGAGGGGTTCTGTATAATGTGATCAGGGATGTAGTTCCAAATCATGGGGAGTACCCCTGACAGGAATCTGTCACTCCAGCATCTTCCAGTTATGGTTGTGGCAAGGTGTAGCTCATTACAGTGTTTGGCTCACTGTGACATGGATGCCCATAGGTGGAGCATATCCATTAAGCCTGACTTGGACATGGCTTTGTTGGCCAGGAAATATCATCTCTGAGTAAACGAGATGCCACTGAGTAATGCAAGAGTTTATGTAGTTTGGCAGCATAGGACACATGTCTGAGAAAATTATCCTTCTATGCAAGATATGTTTGTGGCCCTTCCAGCTGTCAGATGTGTCTTCTGATGTACATCCAAAATGGGTTATCATACTCAATGTTGGGACTGATGACTGATGAGTAAAGGAGCACAATAACCTAAGTCTGTTTAGATGTGAACCCTTAAGTAATCAGATGGCCTACATAGATGGATGTCCTAACTACTTCACACATATGACTTTCAAAGGAGAGATCACTATATAATGTAGTCCCCACATACCCATTACGTCATCTGAATTATAGTGTCTGCCACTCATGTGTTAATATGTGTGTGTGTGCAGTTTCCCAAAATGGAATGACCATGTAGTATGTGGCTTTTAGCTGGAGGCCATCACTCTGACACCCTGTGTTGGTCTATGTGAGGACCCTTGAAAGACGTCTGTGACAGCTGGACTGTCATTTATGGCTCCCAACCTGCAGTAATCACCAAACACGACCTGCTGTACTCCACCTGTGTTAGCCCATACCTCTGAGAAGTATATGGCAAATAGTAGGGGTCCCAGAACTGAGTCCTATGGGACACCAGTTGTGATTGGTCAAGAGTTGGACCTGGAGGCTGCTAGGCTTAACATGTGGGTTGTGTGTGTGAGCCTGTTTGCAAACCAACCTGTGATGTATGGGTGTATGTACTGGCTGGTGAGTGTAGAAATAATACCTGAGTGGGGAATGGTGTCAAAACCCTTGGTAAGATCCAGGTAGTATGTGTGAACTACCACACCCCACACCTAAAGTCTAGTTGGCCGTAAGATGTCAAACTGGTTCAGTAGGCATAATCTGCACTCAATCAAAGTGACCTGGGTTGGGTTAAGTTTCTGGAGGTTACCATGGTCTATGTTAATGAGTGCTATGAGGATGCGCTCCATAGCCGTGCAGATCAGACTACTCAGGCTTATGGGGTGGTAGTTACCATGGTCAGTTGTGTCACCACCTTGGTGGAGTGTAATAGCTGTTGCCATGCACCAGTGAATGGCCATGTAGCCTTTGTAGAGGCTGATGTTGAATTGCTATATTAGGCGTGGGGGGTCACTTTGTCTTGTAGTGTCTGCAGGATGCAGGATGCAGTCTGGGACACCATCTGCCTCCATTGACACTCTGTCATGCCATTTGAAAGGGCCATTACCACCTGTATGTCTCAGATGTCTGGGATACTGTACATTTTGAGTATTGTTGTGGGCCCAGTAGGGGGGTGAAGCTTGCTCCGAATGTATCATCAAGTGTGTTGGTGATATCTGTAGGGTCAGTATATTCAGTGCAATATTGCACCAGCACAGTGCAAATCTGTGTGTTACTGATTACATCCTTGACATAGCCAAAGAAGTCTATGTGGTCATATTCCAAATCCATGCCTATTTACCTGTGGATATCAGCCTTGGATGATTACATGAGTAACAAGTATCTTACTAATACTGGTCATGGACATCTGCATGTCTTGGGATTTGCTGTTGTTCTGAACTACTGTCCTACTTCTTTTGTATAGCCTGTATAATGCAGGGGTTCAACAGACTGGTGTCCTTGTGTAGGAGTAGCGAGTCCTGGTTTACCATTGATGGCACAACCCATACATCTTTGTAGGTGGTTATAGAGTGCGCTCGTAATTCTGTCTGTATCTTGAGCAGTGTCATCCCTGAACATGGGGGCTATGAACCCTCCCACCTCTGTCATTAGTACTGTGAATTTAACAGTAGGAAAGGTATTCACTGTGTGTTGCTTGGGTGGGGGAGATGGTTGGGAGTAGAAATCATTAGTGAATAGTTCATGGTCAGATCTAAACAGTGATCGGTTTACCTCTGCTGTAGTGCACCTGTTGCACGTCAGTGATTACCACTTCTAGTATGTTTCCACCTCTCGTTAGTCCATCTACCAACTGATACAGGCCATATGAGGTGATATATCCTAGGAAGGGCTGGGCCTGGAAGTGAATACTCAAGTAGGTTATCCAGTTAAGTGCAGGGTAGCCGACAGTGACCAATGACAGGATGTCTGGTAGGAGTGTCAAATTTACTACTGTCTCCAGATAGTTGTAGTGGTGCTCCTGCGTCATGGAGGGTTATCTGTAGCAGCTCACAATTTGCATTGCAGTCATGGCTGATGTTAGCTGCACATGGATGATCACAGCAGTATCATGCTGCCCCACTAACTTGGAGGTTTAGGTATCCCCAATGAATATGGATACACCCCCTCCATGTCTGTGCCAGTCCATGTTCAGTGGCTGAAATGTGTGTTATGGGTTGTAGTCTGGTAGTGCCAGTGTGCTCACAGGAGCCTTATACAAGTCCCAGTCACAGAACAGATGTAGATGTTGTCCATACTGAGGGGTGCTGTGAGTGCGTGCATGTTGTGAGTACTACCCCTGGTGTTGAGTAGCCCAACCCTCATTGGTTCCGCTATTGTGCAGTTCATGGAGTTGAGATTCACTTCTGAGACCTGCCTAAAAATGGCACCATGGGGGCACCAATAGCCTTGCCCAGCATTCCAAAGCCTTAGACTGACACATGCAAGTTGGTATTTCACTGTTGCAGGCATGTATCCCATCTGTGCGTGTGTCCCATCTTTCCGGTAGGTAAACTACTGGTAAGCAATACAAAGCCTGAAACCTATACATGTCCACTAGCTTCCAAGATAGGCTTTTGGTGTGATTATGTATCAGTAGTCTGTATGCTGTTGCTGTACTTAACTGTTATGTGACTACATGGTGAATTTACACTGTATATTCTGATCAGAAAACTCTGTATAACCACATATGATGTTGGAGATGGCCTGCACTGTAGAAGTTCACAGATAGGTAGTAGGCTATCTGCCTGAGGGCATTTAGAAGCATAGCTACAGTGTGGTGGCTTTACCTGCACCATTGATGAAGTAACTGAGCCTCTGTCAAGCATAGCCAATGAAGTGATTCCAGGCAGAGATGCTGGAAGCTGTTGAAGACTGGGGTGCTTTAGGGTGATAGGGGCACATAGTGATCGCAAAAGGGCATGTTAACATGACAAACCAACAGCATTCAATTTCCCCAACAGGTCTTGCAGCTGTAAAACTGGAGTGGCTTCCCCACACCCTGGCTGTATGTGTCTGGGACACATGATCCCAGGGGTGTATATACTGTTGGCCAGTCACACATCATGGTTTCCCCCTGAAGTGTGTCAGTGAGTGGTTATGCCAAATGTAGTTAGGATGTTAATGTATAGTCTCTTAATTCATGTGTCATGTCGGTATGTCGAGAAGCTCACTGGGTGTGGGTGACTCTGCCTGTTGTGTTGCCAAGCTTACACAAAGGATTTATGGACACAGGAAATAGGCAGAAGGAACGTTAATGTCAATAGTGTAATGGCTACGGCATTTGTGTAATATCTGTGCAGTCCTGGTTCAAATCCAAATAAAGTCAGAGATGATTTACATGTTACATAGTATACTTTAACCACAGCTTACATATATAGGTAGTATTCCACAGAGTAATAAACATTTGAAACACACAAGATTTAGTAGTGTTCCTATATATATATATATATATATATATATATATATATATATATATATATATACACATCAACATATATATATATATATATATATATATATATATATATATATATATATATATATATATATATATATAGAGAGAGAGAGAGAGAGAGAGAGAGAGAGAGAGAGAGAGAGATGTCGATATATGGGGATATACATATATATGTAGATATATAGATAGGTTAACAACATCTACATAACCATGGAGGTACATATAAATGGGATACCTACCAAATACTGAATGCTTGACATACCGCCGTGTATAATCACGAGGCTTAAAGACCAAAAGACCACAGTACCGAAACACCAGAAGCGCGAGGTTTAAAATCCCGATGTTAAAGGACATTTAGTCAGTGCTTCTGGTGTTGTGGTTCAGGTAGGTTACTTTGTGTAAGTGTTTCTAAGGGCTGTAGTGTGTGTTCTGAGTGTGGTGTGTGTTCCTGGGGGACTGTAATGTGTGGGTGTGGGTGTGGGTTTGCTTTGTGCATCTGTTTGTGCGATCTCAGAGGTAGAATATTAAAGTAGGGTGATGTGGGGGTGCAGCCACCGACATGGGGGGTGTAGGGGGGCCTGCCCACCTGCTCATATGTAGTGTAGGATGGTTTATTTGAATGTGGTGGGTAGCAGTGTGTCTGTGTGTGCGTGTGTGTGTTCCATGTTTGTGTTACTTTCGCGAGTTTGACTGTCAATGTCGGTAATGTGGGGTATGGGAGTCTGGGCCTGGTACTGTGGGCATCGGAATTATGTGCGTTTAGGATTCCATAGGTATCCTGTATACAGCAGTTGAAGTGCTCATATATGAGTATAACTTGTACCATAGCAATCACACATTCCGCAATGACCAAACTTTATGAACAAAGGATATGGAGAGTATATGCCTAAACACTATTACAAATATGTGCTATGGACATGAGCCAAATATAGGGTTACCACCTGTCCCACTTTGCGAGGGACAGTCCCCCTTTTTGTCCTGACCAAAAATATTAAAAGTGGCAAATGTCCTGAGATTGTAGGACATAATTATGTCCCATATGTAATGTAATAGTTGCATACAATAGTTATTTCTGTATCTAAAATATCTACATATTACAAGAAACAGGATAAGCTACTAAACTGCTACAAGAATAAGCTTATATTTAGGCAAAAAAGGAAAGTTCTATCCTTTGTACTGACTGTGGGTTTGTGTTGGCCTGTAAAATCTGATGTGTGTCCCGAAAATGTCCCACTATGGCTATTTGAAAAGGTGGCAACCCTAGCCAAAGAGGGTCAGTCACCAACACAACTCCAATGACTGCAAATACCTATGACAGAAATAGACAGACAGCTTTCATGTAACAACACTTTATTACATTCCGATGTATTGCCGAAAGGAATCAAGGACTAACATCACCTGCATGCTATACAGCAACCTATTAATGGTGCCTTAATGAATCAGCCTGCAATTACCATAGTATTAGTCCACTAAATGATAGGTGTTCAAATAGGGAAGGAACCCTCACATACATATTGAATATGTATAAAAGCAGTTCCTACACACCTGCAGCTGCTATGCACACCCACCATCTCCCCCACACCCAACCAAATTACAATACAAACTGTAATAACATCACAAAGCATTCACTCACTGTACATCTGCAGAAGCCTTAATATACCTTGTCAGAGACACACTAACATGGCCATATGTGAAATAGTTGCTGTTATACAATGGAACAGCTGCTGATGTTACAGGGTTTGTTTGCACTAATCCCATTTCAGAGGGTTGTGTGTACACCAGGAAGTGTTACCAATTAATGATTAACACCACAGTATGATACACATGTGCACCAAACCAAAGATGTCTGGTGAGCACACTGTAAACCACCTAACAGTTCATGCATAGCCATACAGCCTTGAGCTGCCCAAACATCCTTGCCATTCTGAAACATCTGCAGAAGTATCAGGTACAAATAAACCCTGCATAAATAGCAATGTTCTGAAATATAACAGCTGTACTCACATGTAGAACAACATCTTCTAGCCATTACACACAATCCACGGGAGTCATGAAGCTAATATATCTCTGTCTGTCTCCATAAAGCTGTTGAAATACATCACAAACAACACATCCAGGCCATCTTCCTTGAAAGTAAGGCAAAGGGACAACACCCCAGTGGAGTACTCAGTTATACACCACTGTTGCCATGGTGTTGACTAATGGAGTAGCTGCACAGCTGATGTGCATTTAATTAACTACTTTGGAACACCAACTGGTGGTCAGGATAGCACATGTTACTGATATTTAACTATAAAAGGATGGCTTATCACACATTCAAACCATCTGTATATACCAGCAGAATATTGCAAAGAAGATTAAAACACAAACTGAAAAAAATTGAAATAACAGTCAACGACACCTCAGGTTACTAATAAGGTATGTAAAACACTCATTATGTCTGTGTATGTAGTACCTGTTCTGTAATATTTAAAGTGTATGCAATGCATATAGTGGAAACAGTTATCTGGTAGTGATGTATTGTTGAGCATAGCAATGCTTTTAGTATTTATGTGTGTACTGCTGTAGATCACAAGGCAAACACAGCATACACCACAAGAGATGCTATATAAGGGCCTTGAACCCAACAATTCCTCACCAGCCACTGTCAGTGGCACTGTTGGTCCAACAAGTACATGCTATAACAGGGGATAGTATATGTTGATATATTGTAACAGTAGGCATATGTATGGGTGTATTTCTGAGAATAACATGTCGAAGGTTGGCCTACTGTGCAATTATGATTTGCATTGTGGGATATTGTGCCAATAACTGTGTAATGTACAGTATTGCAGGCAGATATGTATTACAATTTACATAGCATTACTGTTATGTTAGGCAAACATTAGTTATGTCTATTGGCATTTACAATACACAATAACAGGATACATATGACTTGTAGTCACCAGACAGTTTATCAGCATGATAGCAAAGTAAAATGGAAGAGCTAGTTAACCATCCATGCACATATGACATGTAATAAGTTCAAAGGTAGGTACTAGGCTATCTGCCCAAGGGTATTTATAAGCCTAGCTAGAGTGTGTTGGCTTCTGCAACCCCCTTAGGTTAGTTCCCTGTGCCTCTGAATGGCAGAACCCTTAGTTCCCTGTGCTTCTGTCCAGCAGAGCCACTGCAGTGATCCCCAGGGTACATGTCTGTCTCGCATCCACCCATCTAGGTTTCTCTTGAAGACTGCTAGTGAGGGGCCCTGCCAGATGTACATTGGAATCATGTTCTAAAGCATGGGGAGTCTCCGGGTCAGGAATCTATCCATCCAGCATGTCCTAGTTATCATTGTGGTTAGATGTATATCCTTAGAGTATGTGGCTCTCAGGGGCTTTTGTTTAGCTGGAGTATATCCAGCAATACTGGGTTGGACATAGGCATTGTATGTCAAGCAGAGATCACCTGTGAGTACACGGTATGCAACCGAGTACAGCTGGAGTTTCTTTAGTTAGGCTGCATAGGTCATCTGTTTGAGGTCAGTAATCCTCTTGGTGTGGTACTGTTGTGGTCTTCCAAGCTGTTGGAGTTGTCTTATAAGGTACATCCCAAATGTGGTGTTGTATCCTTTAATGGGTCTAATAAGTCATGAGTAGAGAGGCACAATGGCCTTCTTTGTTTTGGATGCAATCCCATTAGAGATTGGGGGGGGGCACATAGAAGGATATATTAACTACCTTGGCATTATGGTTATCAAAGAAGAGATTGCTATCTGCTTGGATTCCCAGATCCCTTATTACCTTTTCTGTATGTAGGGGACTAGCACCTATGTGGTAGTCCATGGGTAATTAGTTTTATCCTTTTTGGCATTCAGCTTGAGGCCATGATATTGACACCAGGTATCCATCTCAGTGCGACCCTTCCAGAGGGTGACTGTATCAGCTGGGGAAACAATTATGGCACCTAGTTTGCAGTCATCTGCAAACCTTTTCAGCCAAAGCCCTCCTGTGCTTGCCTGCACCTCAGAGAAGTATATACCAAACATGAGGGGTCCTAGGACTGAGCCCTGGGGGCCACCACTTGCAACTGGTTTACAGTCGGACCTAGGGTATGCAACTCCCAGTGTGGGTTCTGTCTGTGAGCCACTTTGCAAACCATCTCATGATGTAGGGGTTAATGCTCAGGTGGATGGGTATGTCAATAATACCAGAATGGGGAATGGTGTTGAAAGCCTTTGAGAGATCAAGATAGGCTGTGTGGACCTCCTTACCCTCATCTAATGCCTTGGTAACTGTCTCAAAGAAGTCCACCAGGTTTAGGAGACATAGTCTGCCCTTAATAAAGCCAAACTGGGAGGGTCAAAGGTGTGGAGGTACCCAATGTCTCTTGTGACTGAGATCCATGATGATGTGCTCCATAGCCTTGCAGACCAGGCTAGTCATGCCTATAGGGCAATAGGTGCCATGGTCCATTGTGGTGCCACCTTTGTGGAGTGGGATAACTGTTGTTGTGTGCCATTCAGGGAGCACAAAGCCTGATGAGAGGCTATTATTGAACATGGTACATAGGTGGGGAGTCAGTTCATTCTGAAGTTCATGTAAAACGCAAGCCTGGGATGCTGCCCGGTCCCATGGATGCTGTGATATTGGCTTTAGAGAGTGCAGCTTTTATCTCTGTAGTTGTGATTACAGGGACTCTGCATTCTTCCTGTATGGATATGGGCCATTTAGGGGTGAGGGGGGGGGGAGGTAGCACTGAACCTATCTGTCTGGATGTTGGCAATATCAGTTGGTTCTGTAATGTTCATGCCTTTGTGCTGTAACTCTTAGCAGATCTGGGTGTTGATATTGAGATATTTGAAATAGCTATAGAACGCTTTTTGGATGTCCTTGGAATTAGTGGTGGTTTTGTTTCCATGGCTAGCTTTGGAGGATCTTATAAGGGATCTCAGTTTCATACTGAGGCTGATCAGGGAGCTCCTCCAGACATGGGATTGTACTCTATTTTGCAACAGTGTCGTCCTTCTGTTGTACAGTTTGTTTATGGCAGGGGACCACCAGATTATCTTCCTTAATTAGCGTCTTGGTTTTATTTGGAATAGCATGATCCATGCCCTCGTGTAAGTGCTTATAGAGTGCATTTGTGTAGGATTCAGCAGTTGTAACTGTATTGTCCATCTGCATGGGTGTCATGAAGTTCACCACTTCTGTCTTAAGAAGCATGAAGTTGGCTTTGTAGAAATATTATACTGTGGTTTCCTTAATGGGGGGTGGAGGAGGGATGTGGATATCAAGGGTGTTTAGCTTATGGTCGGATCAGACCAACGAGGAGTTGACTTCAGGTGTGGAACACTGGTCACTCATGTTGGTAATGCCTAGGTGTAAGATATTGTTTCCCCTGGTGGGTGTGTGGATAAGTTGATCCAGGGCATTGGAGTTTATGAATTCCAGAAAGCGTTGAGCTAATGAGTTGGTACACGATTAGTTTTTCCAGTTAATGGTGGGGTAGGTGAAGTGCCCATTAGTATGGTGTTTGTTTGAACCCTAATAATTTCCAGTACATCAAGAAAAGAGGAGTGGGAATCTTAGGGCATGGTGGGGGATCTGTAGCAAGCTATGATTTGGATTGCAGTTTAGCTCAGAGGTAGTTGCACCTGGATAACTTTGGATGCATTGTGCTAAGCAACTAGCCTGGAGGGGTGGATATCCTTAATGAATATGGACACACCTCCGCCTTGGGTGTTCAGGTCCAGGTTACATGGCCGAATAGTGTGCTATGAGTTATAGCCTGTTAGTGCAGGGGTGCTATCTGGAGCCTTGAACTAGGTCTCAGTCACTTCACAGATATCGATGTTCTCCATTACAAGGAGTGCCTCAAGTGAGTGCATTTTCAGATTTAGACTTCCAGCATTGAGTAGCATTACCCTCAGTTTGTGCTTGACTATTCCTGTTATGGTGGTGAATATGTTATTTGAACCTTGCCTAAAGAAGACACTATAGGGTCAGCAAGAGCCTTAGCCAGTATCCGGAACCCAGGGGTGACAGGTGCAGGCCATCTGTGGCAAAGCATCGTGGTCTGTTGACCATGTCATCCCAAGCAGACAGATACTGGATCCCCTTAGAATGACACCAAAAGCTTAGCCAACTGTTGAAGTCAATTATTTTGTCCTCGTACTGCAGTATCATTCTGGGTGATAGCAGAATGCTACTCAGGGCCTGGGTCATACCTGCCTAGGCTACAAGATCGGAGAGGTCTTCAATGTCTCTTTTCATGTAGTCCAGGGAGGTACGTCTCAGGTCATTCACACCAACATGGACAATGACAGAGTCATATTTGTACTTGCTGTGGAGTGACCTGAATGCATGGGTTATATGGCAGATCCTGGTACCCGACAGGCAGCTGACAGTAACCTTCTCCTTGTTTAGCCTGGTGAGTGAGACATCAGTGTGCCTGACTATAGAGTCACCTATGACTAGTGTGTTGGGTATGTTGACTTGCCTTATTGGCTGTGGTTGAGTGGCACACTGACTCTGTGGGCTATGTGGAATTGGGGTTGCGTTGGAGGATGGAGGCTCTTGCGTTTCCACTTTGGAGGTCTCTGTTGCTTAGACAGATTATTATTGACTGCCTCCGTGAATGTTTTTGTGTTACTAGATGTGGATTATGGTGGTGTAGGTGTAGGGTCTGTCTTGGCTGGAGAGAGCTTTACCTCCAGTTTCGCTAGATAAGTGTATCTCTCACAGGTTGTAGTGTTGGGTGGTAGGCGGAGAGGGTTTTCTGTACATGAGGCAATGTCTACATTGCCTCAAGATGTCCAGATTTATCACATAGACAGGAGAGAACACTGGGAACTGACCCTTGGACATGTCTGAATATAAAACTATTTTTCCCTAGATAAGTGAGGAAAGTGAGTACAATAGCTGTTTTACTCTAAGCAAGTGAGAAAAGTACGTACAAAAACTGTTTACCTCTAGGTAATGAGGAAGATTGAGTGCTATAGTAATTAGTAGCTTACTTAGTGCTTACAAGTTCTGAACAAGTGCTGAGCATGAATAAGCAATCCAGATAGAGTCTTGCATAACATAAACACACTGCCCCCACCCCAACAGGTACACAGTCATATATCCATGTACACTACAGAGCCCCTGTAACCACAACTATGCAGGTACAAGATGTACTCAGGCTGCATGGGACCTGTCCACATCCCAGGTTGTATCATACACATATGGTAAAACAAGTTGCTCTCCACATACACATCATGTAAAACATAGCTTCATGTCAGTCTGTGTACACACTGAATGGTGCACACCAAAAGGTATCACAACACACTGAATGGTGCACACCAACAGGTATCACAACCCACAAAGGGGGAGACACCACTGATAATGGGAAGTACTGCACTACTACCCTGCTGAGTCTGGTTGGAAAGGCCATGAACCTTGATCAAATTATTTGATGTCAGCAGTACAGATGTAGATGACAGTAAGGTTGATTTCACACTGCATATCATAAACTTGCCAGGTCTTAGGACATCATCACCCATACTGTGTTCCACCTACACTCAGTATACTAGATGTACATTCCTATGTCACAGAAGTGTTTTGCAATGGGACTGCTGGCAGAACCAACACTACAGAAGGTGTCTGAATAATACATGCACATCACAACAGTGCCAGCTACAGTAAGACAGGGTTAATTCATTGTACTCCCCCTCATTGTAGTCTATACCACACAGACTAACAAAAGGCATCTGCCTATTGAAGTATGCGAATGACTATGGCCGAGGAGGAATAGCTGACTCAGAGTGTTGTGGACAACATACAGAAGAGGCTTTTTGGATGAGGTGTGTGACATATGGGCACAATCTGTCAACTACATATTGCATTGTCACCCCTATGTTAATAACCCTGTACCCATGAACTACCACCTAGGCAGTGGTCAACATAAGGGACACTGTGTGTAAGGGATGCAGCTGGGCAGTTGTCTTTCCTGTGATAGTTATGTCACCACACCTGTCAGGTAGTCATATGTGACAACCCTAATCATGACAGGGTGCCATCCATAAATATAGAGATCATTGTCCAGCCATATTCAACACTCAAGTGACTCATATCAGATCACATATTTCCTTTAAGGGGTATTGGCCATGTTCAGATGGCCTACACCAGCCTTCCCAATCCCCATCTCCACTATGTAGCATGATGCCTACCCTGAATAAAGCCATGTTCAACCCAGTGATGTTGGACATGCTACACGTACACATCCTGATCTCAAATACGTACTTCATGGACATCCACCTTCCTAGTACTATGATCACCAACTTCTGGACAGATCCTTGTCCCATACACTTTACATAGTCCTGCCATACTATGCATTCCTGTCCAGCAAAGCTGCACATTGCCCCCTTCTCAGACATGGTGTGATGACCGCATGGTAAATGTATCATTAATCCTGTGGATCAGTTATGTGGCACTGCTCCACCTGCCCCCAGAAACCCGCCTGTCGGCTACAGCTAGGTAACCTTTCATCCTAGAGTCATACATGGCCCAGGGCATATATCCTACTACTTGACTTTGACTGTACATGCTATAGTTAATATCCATTCCTGCAAATACCATCTGGCTAGCTAGTGTCCCATGCATATCACATGTGCAACACAGGTGATACATGGCAGGATGTAGAACTGCTGTATAGTACCGTGTAGATGTATATGGCAAAACACATACATGTAAAACCTTCTGTGAGCAAGTCTGCAGGGTCACAGGTCATGTCTGTTAAGGTAGTGTAAGTCTTTATATGTGACATATACACAGCATCATCGTTGACTGCATTAATGTGGACACATCCAGCCATGCGCTGATAGGTAAGAACACCAGTACAGGCAAACAGACATGCCCACATCAAGACAGCATCCACATGGAGTATGAGCAATGTAATCAGGTGACACACACATATATGGTGATAATATCCAATCACCATTGAGTGTCAAATGTGTGTGACACAAACATGTCAGTGGTGTCAGTGTCATGAGGATTTTCAAAGACAGCTATTTAATCATAATAAATGTGATACACATGCATGTTTAGCTGTAGCTTTGTATGTCTCTGTGAGTTACTGTGACCTGCCTTCATCATTATGTCTTCCAGGTATGCCATGTGCAAGGCTACCCCCCTTATACCTGCTTGGAAGATGAGGCCCTCATCCCATACCTACATGACAATCATGATGTCCTGTTCAGCCATGTGCCACAGGATGCACAGCAGTGGGATGCCCTGTGGATGGAACTCGCAGGAAGGTTAATGATGTGGGTGGCCACAACCGCACATACCAGCAGGTGTGCAGACACCATACAGACCTCATTAGATGGGCAAAACAGCGTGCAAATTCAATTGCCAGGGAACAAGGTGCAACAAGTGGTGGGCACCAACCCAGCCCCCACTCACACATACCGAGGAGATACTGGCCAACCTGTGGACACCTGCAGAACAACATCCACAAGCCTTAGCCGATATCGTGGAGGTGGATGTCTCTCAACCACCAATCCTGGTAAGTCACTACTGCACCTATAACAACTATATTCCATATAGTTACAAGTGTCACTGTACAATATGTAATGTAATATCATATGCAAGGTATGTATACACACATGCTGCATACTATAGTATGCTACTCTGTGTATGCACACATGTGCATACTCCATAGTATAGTCTATTGTATGGTGTATATGTTAACATGCACATTGCACCCTGTAGCTAACATACTGGTGTGGATAATGATCATACTGCTGTGTTACTCCTATTTAAGTACCTCTGGCATTCTGCTGTGACAGCAGCCCATTGCAGATAAGATTGTTATTATTTATCAGGCATCTTAATGCACATATCTATCTGCCATGTGGCCATTTACCAGATGTAAACATAATGTATGGCCCTGTCACAATATACAAGTTAGACCTGCAATGCACCATAATGGCTACCCATGTGCAATACTTGCAAACTATGTGAAACACCGACATGAAACCTCACAAACTGTCATTGCCAGATGTGTGGACAGCTGTGCATAGAATGGTGGAGATGCTGTTCACTGTAGGGACATGTACTACGGATCAGAACTACACATGTGGGGAATACAAACAGTACTACACAGTGAGCTGGAGTATGGCCAGTCCACAGGATTCACTGGTGTGGAGCATTGCCCTGCTAGGAATGTCACACAATGTGATGTGCTATCTTGACATGTCCATGATATCTAGTGGGCTGGCTGCAACACTGCCTAACTATCCTGAAAAACATATCCCACATACCAAACATACAACCTTTTGGCCGCATAACCCTGTCGTTAGTGGAGCATATGACATCTATGTGTGTATGTCATATGGGACAACACAGACATGTGAAATAGACACCCGTCACAATAAGTTGGCCAACACATGTACACCCATGTCCATGGAAGATGGCCAGAGACATGAGGCAACAAACACAGTAGACCTGATGTGCTTGTGTGTACACCCTGTCATACATTGGCTCCACATGGTCCAACTGTGGCCTTTGTGTAATGGTTATAGACATCCTCCAGGCCTGTGCATATCTTGTCTAGGCGTGACATCAATCCATCACATAAGATGTGTTGAACATCTTGAGCGTGTCACAACATGACAGCAGTCACCTGTACAGTATCCACATCAGCCCACAGATACAGTACATTCCCCTTGCTAGTGTCAGACATCATTGTCACCCTTGCTCCTCGCATGCGTGTGTGTGTGTGTGTGTGTGTGTGTGTGTGGTACACAGATGTCATGTGGGACATGGTGTACCTAGTTTGCCATGTCTGGCCATAGTTGCCAGGCAGCAGCAATACGGTTACAGATGTGCAGGGATGTCATCCGTATAACCTTCAGTGACCTGTGTCACACATTCCACATCATGCTTTAGTGTGTATACACCTCAGTGACATGGGTCACATTCCACAGTATAGATGTATTGTATCTGAACACAGTCATGGCTATGAACTGTGTCTGTAACTCACACTGTATAGCAATAGAGATGCCTCATGATTCCCTGCAATGGACATGCACATCAGCTAAATGTGCAGTATATCTGTAGGGCGGACAGACAACACTGCATTGGGACACCATTACCCCACTGTATATTTGACAGGACACCATTGTGCTAAACATGTATGCATGTCATTGCACACATCA
>NC_056736.1:137611453-137791453 GCF_019279795.1 Protopterus annectens | reverse complement strand
CTTGAGATCCCTCATGAAATCATCTAAAGCCAGCTATGATGGCTGAATTGCATCAGACACTGAAAACAATCCCAAAGCCTTTCACAGTTATATCAAGAACCTCCATGGCAATAACCAGAAGTGTTCTGAGTTACTGCACAATGCTACCTCCTATACTGAGCCAACATATATTGCCAATATCTGTGCCAACACATTCAGTGCCAGCTTTACCCCTCTCTCCCGCCTAGGGGAACAATCAGAATGTCAGGCACTCAGGATTATTGCCACCCAGGTTACACCTGCATTGTCCATGGTCAAGAATACAGCTTCCATGGGATCCAAACTTATTCCTGGCTGTGTTCTACATGAACTACAAAGATACCTGGCACCACATCTGTGTGCCCTGTTCAGTCACAGCCTCACCTCAGTCTTTGTCCCTCCCAAATGGTACACTGCTACAGTCATCCCTCTCCATAAATGTGCATGTATAGCAATTACAATTCCTGGGAATTATCAGCCCATTAGCCTGATGAGTTTAACATGTGCAGCTATGGAGCACATCATCAGGAACCTGATTGTCAAATATATAGGCAATCTTCTAACTCTGGACCCCACACAGTTTGGCTTTGTGAAAGGGAGATCATGCCTGCTCAACCTGGATGACTTCTTTGAGTTTGTCACCAGGGCTGTGTATAAAAGTAAGGCTCTGCATATAGCTTACATCAATCTGGCCAAGGCTCTTGGTACCATTCCTCATTCAGGAATTATTGCTGAACCCACCAAACTAGGCACCAACCTCTACATCATTGGGGGGGGGGTTGCAAATTGGATCACAGATAGAACACACAGTGTGAAAGTAGCAAGTTCTATGTCTGACTGCCAATCAGTCATGAGTGGATTCCCACAGGAATCACTCCTGTGTACTCTCCTGTTCAGCATCTACTTCTCAGGAGTCTAGGCCAACACAAAGAAACTCTGGCTGACCAAAGTCACAGACAACTGCAAGCTGGTAGCCATCATTAACTCCACAAGTGATGCAGACATCCTACAGAAAACACTCACTGAGACCACTGGCTTGTGTGGAAACCATGGCCTGAAGCTTTACACCACAAAATTCATTATCATCCCCTTTGGTAAAAACTCAATATCCACTAAGTACCACATTGATGGGAACCCACTGAACATTGTAGGCATTATAAGAGCTCTGGGGACACAGGTTGACAGCAACCTCTCCTTTAACCACCACATTGCCACTGTGGTCAGGAAATCTTTCTATGTGGCACATCTCATTACCGAGGGTCTTGCATCCAGGAAGTAAGAGGTCATCGTCTCTATGTACTCTTCCCTCATTAGACCAATCATCAAGTATAATGGCCTATTTGGCATGTACCTCACTAGACACCTGCAACAGCTGTTGAGGCAACAGAAGTACCTGAAAAAGAGGAACCTAAGCATTAAACACATGTCCTACACAGACTCAGAAGACTCCAGCTATCCTCTATCTCATATCACCTACTTAGAGGTGATCTCTGCTTGACTTGCAAAGCCATGTCTGACCCAGCTCTTTTGGAAATGCTACATCTAAAGACGTCCCAATCCCTCTGCTCCACACACTGCAGGGACCTTGATCTCCTTAACACAATCAACACAACATGCTGGAGGGACAGGTTCCTCACCCAGAGACTGCACATGCTCTGGAATAGACTTCACATACATGTTAAACAAAGCCCTTAGATGACCCTGTTCCAGAGAGGTCTTGATGAGTGGATGGGTAATAGAAAGTTTACCCCAAGGATCACTCCAGTAGCTGTAATTGATTGAGGCACTGGGAACTAAAGTCGGGTGACACAATGGCAGGGCACTTCTATGGGCTAGGCTTGTAACGGCTCTAGGGCTATTAGACTAGTGCACACATATGAACCTATAAGGGGAATGACATAAGCTTGACCGATAAAGTGGGTCAGTGGGTGGGAAAATTATCAAAATACTTCGTTCTACAAACATACACACTTACACATGCACTTCTACATCCACACATACATTTGCCAGATCTGAGAGTAGAAGCACTGCTTATCTAGTTCCTTGTACTATAGTGTTACACAGATATCACATGTGCTACAGACCTTACTGGGATGGCAATTGGCCAAAGGTGCTGATAAGTGGAATGATATCAACATGACTGATGAAGTAGGCCAGTGGCTGGGAAACTTATCAAAATGCTTCTTCCTATAAACATACTCACTTATACACCCACACACGCATTTTCCAAATCTGAGAGTAAAACCCCTGCCTATTTAGATTTTTGTACTATAGTGTTACAAGTTATCACACATGCTACAGAGTTTACTGGGCTGACAACTGGCCAAAGGTGCTGATAAGGGGAATGACATCAGCAAGACTGATAAAGTAGGCCAGTGGGTAGGGAACTTATGAAAATACTTCTTCCTACAAACATACACACACATATACACCCACAAACACATTTGTCACATTTGAGAGCAGAAACCCTGTCTAGCTAGTGATTTTTACTATTGTGTTACACAGTTATCACACATGCTACAGAGCTTACAGGGGTAAGAATTGGCCAAAGGTGCTGATAAGGAGAATGACATCAGCAGGAGTGATAAAGTAGGGCAGTGGGTGTGAGACTTATCAAAATACTTCTTCTTGCAAACATATAAACACACACTCATTTGCCAGATCTGAGATTAGAATCCCTGTCTAACTAATCATTTGTATTATAGTGTTATGCTGTTATCACACATTCTGCAGAGCTTACTGGGCTGACAACTGGCCAAAGGTGCTAATAAGGGGAATGACATCAGCAGGACTGATAAAGCAGGGCATTGGGAAGTGTTGTTAGTGGGAATGGCCTAAAACTGTTTCACCTACAAAGAAACAAACACACACTCCCTCACAGACAACTGTCACACACACACATTTGCCAGTATTGAGATTAGAACCAATACCTTTCTAGTTATTTGCACTACAGTGTTACACAGTTATTGCATGCACTACAGAGCTTATAGTGGTGATTGATGTCCAATGGTACTTATAAGGTGAATAAAAGCAGCAGCCCTTGTGAAGTAGGGCAATGTGAAGTATACTGAGTGGGAAGAGTCTACTAATACTTAGACCTACAGACACACACACACACACACACACACACACACACACACACACACACACACACACACACACACACACACACACACACACACACGCAGGTGATGTGATATTATAAACCCAACCTCAGTACTGTTGTACAATGGGGCTCACCTTTTATGCTGGCATGTGCAACTGTTTACATCTGGTATGCCATTGACCACAGCAGGACATCACTGTATGCCATTCAAGGTATCCGTGTGTGTAACTCACTAAGTCTGTGTCCCCCTATGTTTCTCTTTGTATCACTGTCTGTCTCTCAGTTCCCCACATCTATGTGTGTGTATGCTTGACGTATGTTGTTATCTGTTGCCCATATATATATATATATATATATATATATATATATATATATATATATATATATGTGTGTGTGTGTGTGTGTGTCTCATGCAGCAGATGCATATAGATCACATATGGGCCACCTACAGCTATCTGAGAATAATCCTGTCTGATGTGTGTGTGTGTTGGGACAGTTGAGGTGTACATAGCTGTCTGTATGCACGGACCTATATACACAATGCAATCATATATTCCGATGTGGGTTCCAACATGTCCTGTGATTCTCTAAGTGTATGAGCATGCCCAGTGTGACCTTCTATAGTTAGAGTGGGACTCCATTCCAGAGATAGGTGTAATCCAATCCAGGGTTTTGTGTGCTACAGCCATACCCCTCAGGAGTGCACAGGACTTTCTTCAGGGTACATATTTTGTTTAGCAGACATTTTCTGACGTATCTGTAGTCTGAAATTGCAATGTATTGTGTAATTACCTAGTGCCAGACATCCTCAGATCATCACAGTACTTTACCAGAGGAATACTAGTTGTATGATGCATAGACCAATATTATGAGGGCAGCTATGTAAATTCTTGCCCAATGAGGCCATTTGTGAGGTGTGGCTACAGCCAGTGTAGTAATGACACATAGCTGTGTAAACAGTCCAGCCAGCTGGTGATATACTGGCCGGGGATCTCCTGCTTGTGTGGAATCTTTCTAACCTAAGATGTCATATACTTGTGTGTGCATACCTCTGTTCTGTACATTTTTGGCAGGTTGTCCAGGTGTTTGGCTAGAGGTTTCATCCTTTCTACATAAACTTGTGTTTTTATGGCAAGTTAGTTACATATAATCGAAGTGTGATATTACAAAATAATATAGACATTATTGTTTCAAAATACATAACCTTCAGGCAGTTCCCACTACTGTAAACCCCTCACCCTAACAACATTCTCAGTATGTAAGGGCAATATTTACAACACATGCCTATCATTGTGCCTTTGTTCCATATTTATTTCTGCCCTTGTCCAGACATCTTCCTCTCAGAGTTGGGAGTTATGGGTGTGGGTACAGAGTGCATTCAAATGTGCAGGCATGTCCATTATATGTAAACATAAGAAAAGAGGATTATTGAGAATGACTACTGGCAACAGTACCACAAAGCACTTATATTCACAAAAGCCTTGGCATCTCTGCTACACATCCTTAAGATGTCACAAATATGTGTAGTATATTCCACATAGCACTGTGACTTCCAGGTATGTCAGTGGCAGAGCAGTGGGTGTTACTGACATGCATAACAGTTGGCACTGCAGTTATCTGTACATAGCCCTGTCAAAGGCAGCACTATACCCAAGGCAGTATGAGGCAACTGCCAAGAGAACATATTGGCCAGATCCAGGCAGTATTAACCACACATACACAGCTCATTGACCCCTGCATATGGTGGACAAGCAACATGTTTTCATGTATATTGGTACAACCCTGCCAATGTGTGCTATGCTGCTATTTCCCTGCAAGCATACATGTTACTGCATTTGTGTGGGTATATGGGGGGGGGCACACCTGTCAACTGTACACATTTGTACAGAATGTGCTGATATTTGCTTTACATTTTGGTTCTGTTTACCATACTATTGTGCCCTGTCTTGGGGACTAGAGACATATCAGTATAGAGCCCAGGTCAGGTTGTACTGTCTTACATTTGAGTTTCAGAATTCTTACCCTTCATAGCCTTACTGCAACTGTGGGTCCTGCTGTGTTATCATGGTGTGAGTCTGTAGGGGGTTAATTCAACATTGCTGCCATTTGTGTGCCTTTACCAGACATTTCTCTGTGGTTTTCTACAGCTGACTTGTTGTGTGGGTGTGAGGGGTGGTTATGGGACCCCCACCCTGACATCCATACCTGTGACCTATGACCTCCGAGTTAGGTGTCCCAACACATATACTGCAGTGGGATTTGCCACCTTGGCTACTACTGCATAGTGTGTGGATGCCAGTTTAGGCTGACATTTCCTGGTGTCCCACATAGCTGTCAGTTGTGTGCTGCTATCCCAGTAGGCGACCCTATTCCCTTACATGCATGGAGCATTACCATAGATATGTTAGCAGAACATACTATTCCATTCATTTATTATTAAGAAGACTAACTTACCTTGTGCTTGTGGCAGTTGTGAGGATGGTGCTTGAGGGCTGCCTAAGTTGGATGCACACAGTACACTGCATATACATGGTAAGTTACAGATAATATGATGTGTGTCATCCATTTTACTGTGTGTGCAGGTCTGAGAGAGGTGTCAGTCCCTGGGGTCCCTACAGTGTCAGTGTGTGTGCTATGCATTGCCTCTTTGCCAAGGCCTGAGCATACTGGGTATGCCTCGGTCTGCCTATGGGAGCAGGCTCAGGGGCCTCCCACTGTGAGTTCCTCTGTTAATGTGGGGACCTTGGCAATGGTGGTGGGCTGGGTGGCCCTTCCCCATGCTGTTCCTGCTGCAGCTGTTTCTGCAGGATCATATTGTGTAGCATGGCACATACTATGGACATGTGTGCACATGTGGCTGGAGAGTACTGCAAGGCTCCACCAGATATGTCAAGGCAGCGGAACCATGACTTGAGCATCCCATACACATGCTCTATAATAATTCTGGTTTGTGCATGTGCATCATTATGGTGTTCTTGTGTGGGTGTGTATACATTTTTGATGGGTCCCATCATCCGCAGCTCCAGTGCATAGCCAGCATCCTCCACCAGATGGCCATATGAGATGCCCCCACTGGCAATTACCTGGTACAGCTGTGATGAATGCCAGATGTGGGGGCCATGATAGCTTCCAGGGCTGCCAGCACACACATTCATAATAATGCCGTGGGCATTGCACATGACCTGGCAGTTGATGGAGGAGAATCCCTTGCAGTTTACGGAGACGCTACCCGGTTCACCGAGTGGTGCTTTGATGTGGGTGCAGTCTATGGCACCAAGTACCTCCAGGTATTCTGCTACTTGATGGAAGAGACACATATTGCTGGTCCTCTCCTCATAGGTGTTGAGAAAGTAAATGTGTTCACTGGCATGTGGTAGCATGGCATTCAGGAAGTGGTGGAGTACCCTGGATGCAGATGTCTGTCAGACCCCCATAATGTCCCCAGTAGGTCTTTGGAAAAATACCTGTAGCTAAAATTCTTAAGGCTACACATACCTTGGTATCCACTGGGATGTGTTCCCCTCTGTTGGTTCAACTCTGAGTTGAGGCTGCCACAGCTCGGTGATTTGTTGAAGTATGTCTCTGTCCACCCTGCAGTGCTCTACTATCTTCAGATCATGTATCTCCTGGTAAGTTACCCAGGGTCTGCACACTCTTCTCCTCCTCCTTTGTCTGTGGTGGTTGTCAGCATTATCCTCCTGTTCGCTACCAGCCTCTAGTACATACTGATGTATCAAAGCAATGGCAGCCCCTAACAGTTATCCAGTTAAAATTCCCCACATGTATACACCAATGGTGCAGAGTTTGTGAAAAAAACAGACTTAAGGTGTTTCCATACTTTATACTGTTGTGCTGCAGATGCTGCCTGTATGATTGGCTGACTATGATACATTCTAGCTGTCAGCAGTATTACTCATGGCTGTGACTTGGCCACTGTGAGTGTTAGAGGCATTAGTGGTAATTTGTGCATATTTGCTTTTTGTTCTACTGTTGCCCCTTTTTAATTATTTGTTACTTACATGTCCTCCCATTTTCAGCTATGTAGCAACCTGCCAGCTGTATTATTGTGTGCTTTTCATGGCCCATTGTGAGTTGCAAGAGTCCCATATTAATGATTTCTACTTCAATTCTCCTCTATTATGCTGTTGCCCCTTATTTCTTTTTTTACATCTCCTCCATTTTCAGCTAAGCAGCCACCTGCCAGCTATATTATTGTGTGCTTTGCATGGCCCATTGTGAGTTGCAAGACACCCATATTAGTAAGTTCAACTTTATTTTTCTTTTATTGTGCTGTTGTCCTTTATTTCTTTTTTTAAATCTCCTCCTATTTTCAGCTATGCAGCCACCTGCCAGCTGCATTACTGAGTGCTTTGCATGGCCCATTGTGAGTTGCAAGAGTCCCATATTAGTGATTTCTACTTCATTTCTCCTTTATTGTGTTGTTGCCCTTCATTTCTTTTTTTTTTTTTGGTTACATCTCCTCCTATTTTCAACTATGCAGCTATCTGCCAGCTGTATTATTGAGTGCTTTCAATGGCCCATTGTGAGTTGCAGAATCTTATATTGCTGATTTGTACAGCATTTCCCTTGTTCTGCTATTTCCTTTTTTCCCTATCTGCTTCCTGTTTAGTTAGTATAAACAATGCTAAGAAGAAAAGACCCTCCCCTGGATGTGAACACACTTACTGTTTCTGTACTTAGCAAAACACAGCTAAGCTATCTGGGACACACACACACCCTCGCTTAGCTGTGCTTAACTAAGCTCAAACCTGGGCAACAGAGCTTCAGTGTGCTTACAGCAAGCACGACACACCCCATTTTCATGTTAGTTGCTCCTCCTGCATACATGATGGTGTTAGACCACATACATGGTTAGGTGCAGTGTGACACTTAAAAGGATTTTGTGATTCAGTATAAGTCCCCTCATTAGCATACCCCACTGCATTAATCCATAGTTACTGCACTACACAAGAGCCTTCCCCCTAAGTAACTGCTGTTCCCTGCCATTGTTTTGATTCTGCTTGCCACAGATTATAATGGAAAAATGCAGGTTTACCTTAAAATTGACTTTTCACATTTTTTCCCCATGATCCTGTTTGCGCGGTGCTGCCTATGATTAAACGTCTGAGATCAGCCCCCCAAAAAATTAATTTTTATACAGATTAAACAGTTTTCCAAGCCAATGGCCATATATTTTTCCCATTGGCAGCCTACAGATTTGGGTACATGCTTTTATTGAAGCTGTCATGGCTCCATTTTCATTTTTGCAGAAATGTATTCGGCTAGTCGCTGAATACATTTCTGCACCTTACACTGTTCCTGCATGGTTACCTGCCTGCTTCCTGGATCACTAATTCACCTCATTTGCATGGTTTTCCCCAGTAAATGAGGTAGTTACCATCCTGCTTAGGTTTCCGTGCAGGAACAATGTAGGCATGCTCGTGCACGTCAAAACAGCATATTCCTGGATAGCTCGCCGGCCATATTCCATGCAGGAATGGCTACATTGTTCCTGCACAGAAAATACAGCTTTGTGAATCCCAGGGAGTTTCTTTCTCATTATGGAAATTAACTTTTTCTATATATTTCCTGCTATGTAACTGTCCACTTGCAATAAAGCCAGCTCTGCCTTTGCCAAAAATGCAGGAATTTACAAGTATATGGACTGCTGTGTAGTGTTCTGTTACAACAACAGCTTTGGTTTCTGCATTGTTTTAAGTGATATGTAAATCTCATTTAATGCTTAGTGAAGGTTCCTAATATCCCAATGTCAGCTATTTGTTAAAATTTCTAAATTGTCTAAAAGAGGTACTTCAGAAATCATGGAAGTTCTTGGTGGTAATGAACTAAGATAGACACTGGCACCTTACCAACAATAATGCCGTGGGCAACTTCACTGAAACAAAATGTGATATATATGGCTGTACAAACTGAGAAAGGATGCATATGTTTGGTGCTAGTATATAAAGTTTATATAGGAATAAATTCCTAGATATGTGTCCTCATGATAAGATAGGACATTCCATGTTGCCCTTGTTTGCGGATTTTAGGAGGACATAAAATATTGAGGGCATTATTTAGTACAGTACTAGTCAGGTGAATTTAAGATGTTGTTTGTATTTCACTGATTACTGATCAGTTATGGACAGAAGCATATCTTAATCAACCACATCTGACTAAGGTTGCACAATAAGGTATATGGTAAATCTTTACTTATTACCTGTACAGATGCCAACCAGCTATGCAGGACTCCATGGTAACTATATGATTATTTGCAGTTGTTGTCTGCTTCAGTGTAATTCTTGCTCAGCTGAGTCATAACTGCCTACACTATTTCATACAGTACCACAAACATTGTTGATATATCTTTGAACTGTTTTATCCCTAAAACTTTACATATTTTAGTCATCTTTCTTTCTTTCTTTTTTTTTTATTCAATTTTGGCAGAAGGTTATCAGCAATGTATCAGCTATTATAGAATACTGCATGATATTATTTTTCTTCTCTAAGTTATATTGTTTGATTAACAGTCATACAAAAGATAAAGAAATGAGAAATAATGACATTTGTTGTCACACTTACTGAATATGAAACAGAGGTATGATCAATGTATTTTAACAAAGATGAGTCCAGAAAAAGCTGCTTATGCATTTGAAATTTAACATGCAGTAGGTGTGGCTTAATAATTGACAGGAAGAGACATTCTACATTTAATTGAGCTTGTTTCTATCCATAATAGAAAGAAGCATTTTGCAAAGATACAAAAAAAAAAAATGTGTCCAAATGTTGCTAAACAATGAGTGAGAATGTCACTGAAAAAACAAACAGTAAATTGCAGTGACCCTAATGATAATGGACATCAGCTGGGTATAACAGCCCTGTGTTTCTAATGCTTAGTCAAACACTCTGCTTGTGCTGTGCTGATGAGGTCATAACAAGGCCGAAATATGCATATCCACAGCTAGTGGGGTTTGGCTTTATTGGCCTGGAATTGTCCATTAAAATGACGAAACAAGTCATGGGCATTCAGAATTGCCAATTAGCTGAAACACCTGATGTTCATAAGGATGATTTGCATATATCCCATGTGCCTCTGATACAAGAGGTTTGGGAGGTTAGTCAGTGGAAGTTCTAGCTTTGTTGGAGTTTTTATTTTGTTTTTACTAAATGTTGTTAAACAGTAATATGAAAATTATCTGTCTTGTAATGTTAACATGAAGAGACAGGATACAATTATACAATGAAATCAGAAAATGCATGAGAAATAGACAAAAATGTGTGCAAGGCAGATTGTTAGAAAGAAACAGAGAAATACAGAATGATATTAAATTTAAACTAATTTCAGGTGCAGAGTGTAGTATTCTGTCAAAAAAAAAACTGTTGGATACCTGCCTTAGAAAATACTCAATAGAGAGCTGCATACACTTGATAACTAACTCTCTCTCTCTCAATATATATGCATATCTATCTATATATATATATATATATATATATATATATATATATATATATATATATATATATATATATATATATATATATATATATATATATATATATATATATATATATATATACACCTCTGTGGTATGTAATTGTTTTTAACTTGTCTGCTGCTCATCATACTGAATGTTGCTTTCATTGTTTTGTTTTTCATCTATTTGATCAGTGCGCCTAAGAAGTCTACTGGACCCATTGCTGCTATGATTATTTTTCAAGCCTGTTTTGTTAAATGGTGTAATTTCTTAGCTGTTTTTATTTCGGTGTCTTGACTGTGGTTTAACACTGATTAGCCGTATCTTTATTTGCGCCGTTGAACAGCTCATTCATGTTTACTTGTGCCTATAGGCCTTACTGTAAATGCATGTAGTTTTAAACTTGATTTTGTCTGTTTTGCTTTCAGATACGCCCAGAATCTATGCATATGCCCTAAGGGTATTCTGTAACTGTAACATTCTTTGAAGTTTAAATTTTACAAGGTGTCTCATTCGCGCCTTTTTAATAAGCCCAGAATTTAGACTTATGTCCTAAGGGAATACTGTAAAAGAATCATACTTATTGTTGAGATTTAAAGCTACTTGTGTGAGGATTAAGGTTGAATACTGATAAGGCGTCTATTCCACGCCTATTTTAGCCCATAGTGTATGCTTGCGGCAGAGTAATGGACTTATAGTTGGCCAAACACCAATTAACCGTGTTGCTAATGAACTGAAAGATCTTTATCTGATTAGGACCAATTCCACCACGAAACTCTCAGGAGTTCTATTAGGGTAAGCAAGCTAAATGAGCTGCCAGCCGTGCTTGCTCACTGTGTTAATCTTTTTTGTAGTACTAGAGACAGTGTCGCTGGATGATTAGTAAACCGATATCGGCGATATCACCTAAACCCCAACTAACAGGGCTTTCTCTGTGTGTGACTGCTTTTTTTTTTATGAAATACTTAAAGAGGAAATGAGATTTATGTAGCCCCTCCTAAGTGCATAACTGTTCCATCGGATTATTTTACAACTGCTAACTCTGCTGTTAAAAGACACTAAATGGCTGTAATAACTACACTATCTATTAGCGTGCCTGTTCTTTACTGAGCACCCAACACGTAATAAAGGTTGATGCAGCGCTACCTAAGTGCCTACCCTTACCAGTGGATACATTTATAAATCTGACTCCACTGTTAAAGATAGGAAATGGCTTTATGAAATACACCATCCCTGAGCGTGCTGTTTTATTTTTATTAAACATTAACAGTGGGTAAAAGGATTCTTGTAGGGTCACCCAAGCGCTTAACCTTACAAGAGGATTATTAGGTAAAACTAAGTCCACAGTTAAAAGCCAGCAATCGGCTTTAAATGTACTCCATTTCTGAACATAACAGTTCTTTATTGAACAATTAAAATGGAACAAGGCTACTGCAGTGCCAGCTAAGCACATACCCTTACCCGGGGAATATTTTACATTTTACACCCTCACTTAAAAGCCAGTAAATGGCTTTAAAAGACACAACATCCATGTAGAGAACAATAAAGGGCCAGGGCTAAATGTACCCCTCTCCAGTGGTGCTCACAAAAGGGGTATATAACTAATGTTTTATAGTGTCTTAAATTGCTGCTGGCAAAGTTTTTATTTGTACTTACAAACACTGATTTAATTAGTTTTTACTCCTGCTGTTAAGTAGAAAGGAATTGTTTTTAACTGCTTTCTTTATTTATACTGTTATACAAAAAGGACATACAACTATTGCATTATAGAATCTCGCATTGATGCTACCAAAGATTTAAATATGTGGTACTGCTAACCAGAACTAATGTCCCTGTGAATGACTGCTAATTTAATATTCTTAGGGTTTTGAAATGTATACTGGATACTGACATATTTGTCTTCAGGGATTGATTAGTGTTATTATGAGTAGTTATACCTTGCTTTATGTTATCTTTGTTTCTCATTTTCTATCTTGTCTCCCTTGCCTCCTAAAGTTACTCTATTCATCCTGTGCTTGCAGTGCTAGTCAGCAGGAAGCTAAAGAACCCTCTCCAAATATCGGCAGGTCACCTCATTGCATAACAATCCTGCATTCCCTCTTTCAAGGAAACCAGTAAAGTATGTCTGCTGAATAATTCCTACAAGAAAGGCTTTCTATTTATTGTACCACTAATACAAGAATTAAAGCCAGTCCTGAGCTAGGACAGCCAGCAGCCTCTACTCCCCCTTCTTCTGTAACTTCACTACCTCACTCCTCCTACCTGCATAGATACCCCCTTGTCTTTTGACACACTACTCTTGCAGTCTACCAACTTACTCCCTCTCAAACCAGCCTGCAATACTCAAACTGTCCACTAGACAGCACTCTTATTCCAGCCATAATCTCCTCTTACCTTTTTCTCAGGATCAACTACTTACCTCAATTTCTTTAATTTCAGTAGTCCCCGAAGTGCTTTTTGGACCTCTCTTTTGTTTTTTCCTTCATTTCTACTGTCCACAGACACCTTTCTAGTCCTCACTTTTTTTCCCCTCCATATCTACAGGCCACGGACACCTTTCTAGCCTCTATTCTATTCCAACCTACCATCGGAATTAGCCTAGCTGATTGTTTTTTTTTTTTTTTTTGCTAACTGCTTCAGTATCTGTTTCTACCCGCTCCATTTGCCCTGTGGGCTCACTCCACTCCCCTCCCTACCTCCAATTCCCACCCACTCCCAGGGGTCCTACCCTTATACATACTAGCCACACCCCTTCCCCTTCCCATTACTCTCTAAACACACCTCTTCCTCTTCCCATTACTATCTAACCACACCTATTCCTTTACCTTTACTCTCATTCCATACCTCTTGCTCTCACCATTATTCTTCAAACACACTCTTCCTCCTACCTTTACTTTCTAAACACTCTCCTGCTACCCAACTGTACTAATATTAACCTCACACCACTCTTCTTTAATCACACCACACTATACTCCCTTCTTTCATCTCCACCCAGAGATTTTCTTTTTCTACCAACAAACAATCTATTTTTTTTCATACAATGTATAAACAACCCATCCAATCTTATTTCCCACTCTTATTCACACTCACACTACTACCTCCTCTAATCCTCACCCATCTATTCATCTCCTTTGAAAACCCACTAAGCCCACACCTAAACTACCCCAACAAAGAAACCAATTCTCCAAACTCTCCTCTACTTTTTATTCATGCTGATATAACATCCTCATCCAACTACATACTTCCTAAATACCATAGAACACTACACTTAAAATACAACAATCAGAACCCCAGGAAAGGCCTACCTCCATACTGTAGATTCCCCAACCCAAACTATCTAAGCTTACTTCTCTCTTTAAAGGATGGAGACATCCACCCTAACCCAGGCCCACCAACAACTCCTATCCCTCTCCTCAACCACAAGGAATCACCTACTCATGCACTCTCTAAAGCATCAAACTCCCTTTTAATTGCTCATCTTAATATGCATAGCATAAACAATGAAGTAACTCAACTCAAGCTCTAACTGAAATCTACTCCTTTGATATTCTCTGCTTAACAGAAACCTGGTTAAAACCTGTAACCAAAGACAATGAAATCATCCCACCTGGATATAATATCCTGAGACTAGAACAAGTATCCAAAACAGGTGGTGGGATTGCCATCCTATATAAATCTAGCTTACAATTAGCCACTCACAACTGTAAACCACCTACAGACTCCAATGCAGAAATTCTTATCTCCAAACTTCATCTTAACAATGCCAAATCCATCCATATTATCTGTATATACCTACCACCCGGTAACAACACTGCCACCATGGAAAACATACTTTGCTGGCTTTCCCAGTACCTGCCCCAAGAAACCATAATCCTAGGCGACACTAACATTGACTGGAGCTGCTACTGCAGCAGCCTCCCCACAAACCATATTAACCTATATGGGTATTCCCAAACCATTACCTCCCCTACCAGGCTTAATAAATCTAACAAGAAATCTAGCTTATTAGACTGGATTCTCATAAATCATCACCCTCACATTTATGATTCAGGAACCCTCCCTGATGATTTAAGTGACTACTTTCTTACATATATCATCAGACATAAAATCAACTCTCCCATTCCAACATCTGTCAAAAACATCAGATCTAAAAAGTACTTTAACCCTGAACTATTCCAAATGGAACTAAGAGCTTGCAACTGGTCTCCCTTACTAAACCTCCCTTTAGATGAAGATGTTAATTACTTTAACTCCAACTTCCTTGCTATTCTCAACCACCATGCTCCAACCAGATTAATTAGAATTAAAACCAAATCTGCTCCATGGCTTTCAAAAGAAATCAAACACAAAATAAATCTTAGAAACAAACTTTGGGCAAAATGGAGGAAGATTAAAAACCCTATAGACCAACTAACATTTAGACAGCTAAGAAATGAAACCAAGAAAGCTATAATATCTGATAAAAGAAACTACTACCTACAATCCCAACAAGCTAATCAAAACAACCCATAAAAATTTTGGGCTAGCATTAACCAGCTACTCCATCCAGGTCAGTCTTCTACTCCAAACCCTCAAAATACTGACCACAAAATCCAATGAATACAGCTAATGCTTTCAATACCTTTTTTACTAATGCTATACAAACACTAGCTAGTCAACTATTACCTAATAACTTCACTCTGCCTTCTTATAAATCAACCTTACCACCTACTTTTCATATTCAACCTGTCCCAATAACATATATTCTAACCCTTCTACAGAAACTAAAACCATGCTCACCCTCAGCAGACCAACTACTTACTGAATTCCTACAACAATCAGTCAAAGCTTTTGCTTATCCCATTTCTATTCTGATTGATAGAACTATTACCGAAAGTCATATCCCCAGTTTATGGAAAATTTCCCATATTATCCCCCTCCATAAAGGTGGACACTCCACTGAACTCTCCAACTACTGCCCCATTGCCATTCTCTCTCCTTTGGCAAAGATCATGGAGAAATGTAATCACAGACAATTACTTGACCATCTAACCCAACATAATTTACTTTCCAACTGTCAACATGGATTCAGACCTTCACATAGCACTACCACTGCCCTTCTTTCCTTCACAGATTGTATCAACAAAAATCGCAATCTTAATAAGCTTTCTTCAGCACTATTTATTGACCTGTCTAAAGCTTTTGGCATTGTAAATCACCAAATTCTCATCAAAATACTGAAATCCCTGTCACTAGATACATCTTCTATAAAGTGGCTCCAGTCCTACCTTGATAAAAGACAACAGGCTGTACTATGGCACAAGTCTCTCTCCACTCACCTGCCCGTCAACCTTGGTGTCCCTCAAGGGTCCATCCTAGGACCTCTACTTTTTTCTATATTTATTAATGACCTTCACCTTGCCATCCCCTAAGCTACATGCATTCAATATACGGATGACTCCACACTGATATGCTCAGCCACCACCTCTTCTGAACTTCAATCTCTTACCCAACAAGTATTTAACACAGTTGTGAAATGGTTCACACATAGATGCCTTCTCCTAAACTCTAAAAAGACTAAACTCCTCCTCCTCTCTCCCACCAATAAGTCCTCTCCTCTTGATTTCTCAGTTATCTCTACCAATAAAACTATTATATCCCCTGAGCCAACCACCAAACTATTGGGTATCACCATTGACAACAATCTGAACTTTGATATCCATATCAACAATACTATAAAAACTGTCAACAAAAAACTTGGCTCTCTCTATAGGATATAATCCTTCCTCCTACCTTCAGCTAAAACCACTATAGCACACACTCATCTAATCTTTTCACTTCTTTATGCCTCACCCATTTTCACTAATCTATCTAAAAATAATCCTAGCAAATAAGAAAGGTTCTACAATAACATTGCCAGATTTGCTACAGGAAACCCATTTAGAACCCACCATTGCATTAATTTAAAGCAGCTGGGATGGCTTGAACTACAAAATCTGATTAAATTCCATCAACTATCTATAGCCCACAACACTCTTTACAAACCTTCCAAAACTCCTATTCTATCCACACTCATCACTCCCTATAAAAATCTGAAATCCTTAAGGTCTTCTCAGAGACTTCTAGTACATACCACTAAACCAAACAATACGGCAGGCGACTCCCTCTTTTCTAATATTGTTGGAAAAGCCTGGAATCTCCTCCCCAGTGAACTCTCCTCAATTCCCTCTCTATCATGCTTCAGAAACAAATTGAAAGTGTTCCTCAGAACACACTGGTTATGCCCCTGTACTAAATCGGACTAGTTATGTGTCTCTTAATACTTTGCTCTTCCTACCCCTTCTACTCATTAACTGTAATTCCTTCCTCATTAACCATAATGCTATCTCCCTCTAAAACATCTTGATTGTACTAGCATGCTATGTTATGCCTGTATTCTGCACTGCTGAATTTACTGTGATAACCTGTAATATGCATTGTAAATATGATTTTTTGTTTAATGTTACCTTATTTGTTATCTTGTTAATTCCATTGTTCTATTTTGGAGCTTATCTCCCCAGGCCTCTACTGAAAATGGACATGTATCCAGTTAGACTAGCCCGGTCAACAAATGTAAAATAAATAAAATAAATAAATATATGTATATATATATATATATATATATATATATATATATATATATATATATATATATATATATATATATATATATATATATATATATATATACACACACACATATGTATACATATATATATATATATATATATATCTATATATATCTATATATATATATATATATATATATATATATATATATATATATATATATATATATTTCTACAGATGCTGGACAGCACCATTATGTTAGAATCTACTGATGTGATTAGAAAAGTAGAAATCAAGACATTATAATTAAGCAAGCTGATAAGGGTAGAGCCATAGTCTTTATGAATCGCACTGACTATATGAAATATATGAATGAATTTCTTTCTGATAATAGTACTTTAAAAAAATAACTAGGATGGAAGTGTCTAAATGTATGATTAGTATCAATATGTGCATATATGATTTACAAGTGATGAATGATATATCAACTGATCTTTTTAATTATTTTAATACACCATGTCCAGTCATACTGGTGCAACAGGGCTTACCAAAGTTTCACAAGTTTCTAACTCACCCACCAATGACACCAATTATTTCTGGTAGAGGTTGGATAACAAAATCTCCAAACGTTGGCATCACACCATCAGCCTCCTCTATGTAGCAACCTTAGCAAAGGTGTTTCCATATGTAGTAGGGACAGCCATTGTCATGGAGTTAGCCATCAACAGTTGATCCAGTATGTCATGTAGTGTCATTCTCATCACACAGCAATGATGATTGTTGTGCTGACCACTAATGATGCCTTCTGTCTGTGGTTATTGTCAAATCTGATTGCATGGGAGTCTGACATTTTTACAAACCATAGGTGACTCCATTTTGTACATTCAACTATATCCATACTTTACATTTCTATATGTTGCTTCGAATATTGACAACAGTTATGCAGTATGTCTTGATTTGGTTTCATGTTTGCATCTTTTGATAGAGGACAGATAAGTATTGATTTCACAGAGGTATTCCATTGTTTTTTACCATACACACATACACCACTATGAGTCTGTATGCATACCTGTGCCTGTTGTGGCTTGAGCTGATACAGTGAGATTTATATATGTTTCATACTGTCATATGTTAGAATAATTAAATGTCTGATTCTCAGTGTGTATCTACTGGGTAATTGCCATTAGATGCAATCTATGCTGCTTTGGTGGGGGAACACCTGAATATCAATGTTTAATGTGTGTATTTCTGTATATGTGGCTTGTTGTGACTCAAAAGTGTGTTTCAGATGCTGTCGTGTCATGGTCACATGCTCATCACCCACACCTGTTTCTTATGTCCACTGTGATCTCTTACTCCTCCTCTGAAATCTGCGGAATGTCATCTTCAGACATCTGAGGTTCTTGGGGTAGTTTACCCACAGCTTCAACAGGAAGTCTACCTTGTGTAGTTGTTATCATATTGTGTAGCATGCCTCACATAGTAATCAACTGTAATGCCTTTACATGCATCTATTGCAGTGCACCCCCAGATGTGTCCAGACATCTGAATCTTGCTTTTAGTACACCAAAGATTCATTCTATGCCATTTCATGCTGATTGCACACTATTGCAGGGCTTCTCTGCAGGGTTGGAAGATTCTCTGTACGGGTTCAGTAAACATGGCTCAAGTGGATAACCACAGTCACCTGTTGTAGGAAACATATATTTCATCAGGAATAATGTTGTCAGAGATGTATTTACCTTTCATCTTAGCTGTGTCATTGTATTTACCCAGTAGTAGCTCTTTAGGTGTTTCACCTTGTTGGAATGGGGCCCTCAGGCTACTTTACCCTCTAAAAGGCAGCATCATGGACACTCCTGCAGTGTGTGCCATGATGTTTGTTATTCTGCCATCTGCTGCGGATACCACCTGGCAATTTAGGGATGGCCACCCGTTCCTTTTGATGTATCTTTCTTTTCCTGGGTGCATGCATTCTTAATAGGGGTGTGGGTGCAGTCTATTGCACCAAGAACATGGAGAAGGTTTGCAATGTTATAGAAATGGTGCATGACAGTTCGCTGCTGCATGGGAGTAGATTTAAAGTGTATATGTTCATCTACTTTGGTGCACATTGCTGCCAGAAAGTGTTCAATGATATGTGTGGTGGGTTTGAAACACTTTCATGTGTGAGATGGGGAAGTGTTAGACAAGCAGTTATTTACCCTAAACCAAACACCATTTTTACCTGATGCTGAACTGTATATCAATAGAAAGTGGTGTCCATCACTCAATGGTCAGATTGTTTGTCTGCAGATGGTCTCATTATTAAGATCATGGCAACACACCCAGGTAGTGGGCATGATGCAGCAATATGGAGGGAAAGTGTCCTGAAATCTGCTTTCCAACATGGTGAAATACCATGTAATTGACCACTGCTATAAGGTAAGCAATAGCCAGACATTGCCAGAGGAAGCAAGATGATCAAATTTTCCTTCTCATCTCCCCTGAAAACAGATGACTGCCATTATCCACTGGAGGTTTAGCTAATGGCACCATACAGAACTGCATTAACACTTGCAGAAGATGGCTACATCATGAGCATGCACCACAGCATGAGACACCATCAATGTATGTTTGACATTCTGAAAGCAAGATTTAGATGTCTGGACACATCCAAGAGTACACTGAAATACACACCAGAAAAGGCATCATAAATTGTCACCTTGTGTGCTATGCTTCACAGCATAACACCAAAATATGGTGGCCTCCCAGACACAGGTGTGAGTGGCCTACCCCAAGAAGCCCAAATGTCTAATGTTGAGCTAACAGAGCTGTCACAGGATAATCATAGGATACAGGGATGAGAAGAAATAGGCATGGGCAATGGAGGGTATGGCTATTTGTCCCAACTCAGGTAACCTAGTAATGTCTGACGCACACCTTTGAGTCATGACAAGTCACATGTAACAAATGTAGGCAGAATGAACAGTGATGTTAATCTGTTGCCTCACAACAGAAACACAGAGCACAACTAGTGGAAAGACACCATGTGTTGTACATATTTAACATCATACACAATCCATGCACATAATATACCTGCACCGACATATATATAACACTCAGCAAGGAACACATGTGGATGTATACAGAGGAAACATCACAGGTAGTCTCTCTGCAAGGTACATCACCAAACAGGACCACGCAAGCAAATGTGTGGCATGCATGAGGTGAGCACAGCAGAATGTATGGTAGTAAAGGTATGCTATAATCATACAGATTACTAACATGGGAAGGCAGCAGTAAAATGGGCAGTAACACAAAAAATCCAGGTCCATGCAGTTTATAGGAAAGTATCAGCACAAACATAAATGAAAAGCAGTGGCTATACACTAACAGTGATGCTTCACACATAACATTGTATGATGTGTAACATTGTGGTACAACAATTAAACAGCACACAACAACAGGAGAAATTACAAACATCCCAAGGACCAAACAAAATAAAAAAGCCTCAGATCCCATTAATGGCATGAAATGTCACACATAAGGCAATGTTTTCATTCACAGGTTAATGCTGCAATATGACTCAATTAGCATTAAAATATGTTCAGTCAGGCAGAGCATCAACAACAGTGACTACAAAGCAAGCATGGAACATGCAACAATGTTGGGGATACATCAACACAGGGATGAGAGTGTGTGTGTGTGTGTGTGTGTGTGTGTGTGTGTGTGTGTGTGTGTGTGTGTGTGTGTGTGTGTGTGTGTGTGTGTGTGTAATCAGTGAGACATGGGAAGGCATACATGGAAAGTGCAGGTCAGCATGGGGTTAAAAAATGGAAACAGACTCACAGACATGCACTGAGTGCTAAGGGTGACACATGTGCCGTACCATATTAAAATGCCATAAGTAGCACAGGTACCCATATAAAGACATACCTGTGTTGGTTGGAATGGTAGACAACAAGTAAATGTGAAATGTAGCAATCAATGCTGGAAGACTAAAATAACATCCTGTTAACTAGGGAAATATGTGTTATATGTTGAATAGAAAGATATGGATACATGGAAGAATGGGGATTGTCACATAGAGCATTGCTGTTGTCAATTTCTCTACTAACATTTGCTAATGATAAATAAGGACTTCCTATCACAAGTGGAAGCTAGTCACCCATGTCAGAAAAATAATCAAAAAAACTATTATGGTTAGTTTGTGAGTGATTGCACTTTTCTCTGTTGTTTGCAAAGCTTCTAGAAAATGATTGCAGTATACCTCTGCATGCATGAATACTGAGTAATACATAAATTAGTAAACACTAACATTTAAAAATCACAACAGTCTTTTAAAAAAGCTTGTTTCAGCTACATATTGTACTTATTTTACTGCCTGCACTTTAACAACGTTTTTGTGTTTAAATTACCTGTTAACTGTTGTAGGCTACACACTCAAGTGTGATAGCCATTTCTGTGCATTTAGTGTTTTTCTTTTTTTTTTTGATTGTATCTGCTTTATTTTCTGAAAAAAAAAACAAAAAAAAAAATACTTGTTTTCCCACCTTTCTAAGCTAGTTTAGTCCAGTTTTCAGGTTAGTGCTGAATTCAGGGCTGTGTTACAAGTTTCTGTGTTGGCCCATACCTTACTTGAATAGAAGGAAGTTTCTCTGTTCACTGTGAGAGTGGGAGCTTTGAACAGTGTATCTGTCCCTGCAGGAGTGGTTTCAGCCCAGAAATTAGGAGTTTATAGGCCATTTTGGGCTAATTTCTATCTCTTTCATTTCCCTGCTATAAAACCCACATTTGCACGGTTTTGCACAATGGGCAGCGCCGGTTAGCTAGGGTATAATTATTCACGGCTCCACAAAGTCTACTCTTAAATTTTTCCATTGTAACTAGACAAACTTTTAACTTAAGCACTCAAATCATTCACTTCTCATCCCGGCACTTGCCCAAAACTCATAGCAAGTACTAATAAACCTTAGCACTAGATCCCCTATACTGTAGAGAAAGACAAGGCTCTCTATTCAACCTTACCAGACAATCAGTAAAACAGTTCACTGTACCTATCCAGTCATGTCCAAAGGGCAGTTTCAGGTGTACTCTCCAGTCCAACTGTTGAATCTGGGCATTTTGAGGCAATGTTAGAATTGCCTCATGTACAAAGACAACCCTCTCCTCCTTCCACCAAACACTAATACATGCGAGAGATGCAATTATACAGCCAAACTGGAAGCTAAGCTCTCTGCACCCAAGACTGGACCAGGCAGTCAAGAGGAGAAGGGAATTACTTGCATCACACCACCAGTCTCACATAGACCTATGAAACCAGCACTGGCAAAAAACACACATAAATACACAAAAACATACTCGAAGGCTCTAAATAAAAATCTGCAAAAGCAACAGAGGCCTCCAAAGCAGACATCCAAGCAACCTCTACCCTCCAACACAAACCATGAAACACATGCTTCACAAAACCAGTGTGCCACACAATCACAGCCCTTAAGGCAAAATAACATACCCAACACACTAGTAAGAGGTGAGTCTATAGTCAGGCACACTGATGTCCTACTCACTAGGATGAACAAGGAGAAGGTTATTGTTAGTTGCCTGTCGGGAGCCAGGATCCGCCACATAACACAATCACTCAGGTCACTCCAGAACAAGTAGAAATATGACTCTGTCATTGTCCATGTTGGTGTGAATAACCTGAGCCGTACCCCACTACATGAAAAAAGACATGGAGGAGCTCTCTGATCACGTAGCCCAGGCCAGTATGACGCTGACCCTGAGTAGCATCCTGCCCTCACCAAGAATTATACCACGGTATAGAGAAAAAATTATCGATTTCAACAATTGGCTAAGCTTCTGGTGTCATTCAAAGGGGATTCAGTGTCTGTCAGCCTGGGACAACATGCTCGACAAGCCACGCTGCTTTGTTAGAGACGGCTTGCATCTGTCACCCTTAGGCTTTTGAATACTGGCCAAGGATCTTGCCACCCCCATAGTGCCTTTTTTAGGCAAGGCTCAAAAGACAAACCCACTGCCGTAAATAGCACAAGTAACAAAAAAACTGAGTTTAATGCTGCTCAATGCCAGAAGTCTAAACCTCAGAATGCATGCACTTGTGGCACTCCTCAGTATGGATAAAATCGATATATGTGCAGTCACAGAAACCTGGTTTAAGGCTCCAGAGAGTACCCCAGCACTACCAGGCTACAACTCATACCATACATTTCAGCCACAAAACCCGGACCGAAATACAAAAGATGGGGGAGTATCCATATTCATCAAGGATACCACACCTCCAGGTTAGTGGAACAGCACGATGCTTCAGAGATCATCCACGTGCAACTAACAACTGGCAAAACTGCTATTCAAATTATAGCTTGCTATAGATCACCCACCATGTCCCAGGACCCCCACTCCACATTCCAGGAAACACTGCGAAACATAAAGGTCCTATCAAACACCCTGATATTGGGTGATTTCAATTACCCAAATATTAACTGGGAGAGCTACTCAAGTATGAACTCCCTTTCCCAACATTTCCTAGAATTTATAAACTCAAACACCCCGGATCAACTGGTCAACACCCCCACCAGATGTGAGAAAATATTGGACCTGGTCATCACCAACATGGGCGACCTGTGTTCCACACCGGAGGTGAACCCCTCGCTGGTTAGATCTGACCATAAACTAATCACTCTGGATATCCACATTCCGCCACCACCCCCAGTCAAATAAATCACAGTGAAAAACTTTTCAAAAGCAAACTTAACGTTACTTAAGACCAAGGTGGGAAGTTTCAAAGCCCCCATACTAAAGGATAACGCTGTCCAAGCTGCAAAATCCTTTACTAATGCACTCTACAGGCACCTACAAGAATACATGAATCGTGCTATCCCAAACAAAACCAAGACTCACTTCTCCAAGAAAAGGAAACCAGTCTGGTGGACCCCTGCCATAAACAAGCTATACAATAGAAGGAGGAAACTAGTACACAGAAAAGAGTAAAACTCCAAGAAGGGAAGACATCCCTGATCAGTATCAGCAAGAAACTACATTCTCTCATGAAATCATCCAAGGCTAGCTTTGAAAGAAAAATTGCCATGGACTCCAAAGAGAACCACAAGGCATTCTTTAGCTATGTTAAGAATCTAAGTGGCAATTCTCAGATCTGCTCGGAGTTAGTGCAGAATGACACAAAATACACTGAATCAACCGATATAGCCAACATCCTGGCAGACAGGTTCAGTGCAAACTTTACCCCCCTCTCACCCTCAAATGGGCCCATAACTATACCAGAAGAATGTAGTGCCTCTGAAATCACAGACATTCAGGTTAAAACATCCCTCTCCAAAGCCAAAAACACAGCATTAATGGGACCGAAGGGTGTCCCAGGCTGTATCCTGCACAAGCTCAAAGATGAACTAACCCCTCATCTAAACACACTGTTTAAATTCAGCCTCTCCACAGGCTACATGCCCACAGAGTGGCGTACAGCAACGGTTATTCCACTCCACAAAGGTGGAGCCACAATGAACCCTGGGAGCTATCGCCCTATAAGTCTGACTAGCTTGGTCTGCAAAGCTATGGAGTGCATCATCATGGATCTCATTAACAGAGACATTGGAAACTTCCAAACACTGGACCCTACCCAGTTTGGCTTTATTAAGGGCAGATCTTGCCTCCTAAACCTGGTGGACTTCTTTGAGACAGTTACCAAGGCTATAGATGAGGGAAAGGTGGTCCACACAGCCTACCTAGACCTCACAAAGGCCTTCTACAGCATTCCCCACTCAGGTATTATAGACAAGCGCACCAGCCTGAACATAAACCCCTATGCCATGAGATGGGTTGCCAATTGGCTCATGGACAGAACCCACATGGTAAGAGTTGCAGGAGCTATGTCTGACTCTAAACCGGTTACAAGTGGTGTTCCCCAGGGCTCAGTTCTAGGACCCCTCCTGTTCGGCATATACTTCTCAGAGGTACAGGCAAGCACAGGAGGACTATGGCTGACCAAGTTCACAGACGACTGCAAACTAGGGGCTATAATTGACTCTCCAGCTGACACAGACATCCTCCAAAAGGGTCTCACTGAGACAGACACCTGGTGTCAAAACCATGGCCTCAAGCTAAATGCCAAAAAGTGCATAGTCATCCCCTATGAATAAAACAAAGTACCCACAAACTACCACATAGGTGGTAGCCCCCTAAAGATGTAATAAGGGATCTGGGGACCCAAGTAGATAGTAACCTCTCCTTTGATAATCACATTGCCAAAGTAGTTAGAAAATCCTTCTATGTGGCCCACCTAATCACAAAAGGATTTGCACCCAGATCGAAAGAGGTCATTGAGCCCCTCTATGCATCACTCATCAGACCCATCATAGAGTACAATGCCCCATTTGGGATGTACCTTACAAGACACCTGCAACAACTGGAAAGACCACAGAAGTTCCTCACCAAGAGGATCACTGGCCTCAAGCAGATGCCCTATGCAGCTTGACTGAAGAAACTCCAGCTGTACTTGGTTGCATGCCGCCTACTCAGAGGTGATCTCTGCCTGACATACAAGGCCATGTCCAACCCAGAATTGATGGACATGCTCCATCTAAAGAAAATCATATCCCCTCGAGCCACACGGTCCAGGGATCTAAACCTCATCACAACAATAAATAAGACGTGCTGGAGGGATAGATTCCTATCCCAGAGACGTCCCATGCTCTGGAACAAGATTACAATCGACATTAGGCAGAGCTCTTTGCTAATCCTCTTCAAGAGAAACCTTGACGAGTGGATGGGAAACAGAAAGTTTGCCCCAGGGATCACTTCAATGGCTCTGCTGGACAGAGGCACAGGGAACTAATCTAGGGGGGTGGTGAAAGCCAACACATTCCGGCTAGGCTTATAAATGCCTTCGGGCAGATAGCCTAGTACCTACCTATGAATCTATGTCTGCTTTCATCAGTTTAAAGAATATAAGTTCAATGTAGAGCTGAAATATATATATATATATATATATATATATATATATATATATATATATATATATATATATATATAGAGCAATATGAGCATTTTTAACACAATGCAAGTACTATAAGTACAAGTCTGTAAGACTTATATTGTCTTATTGCTGTAGGCTTAGAACAGTATGTTGAGACTACCCATATACATGATTTACATGGGTAGGTTTGAATCCCACAGTTTTGCAATAATTCATGTCATGGCTAGTTATTTTTTTAACATACATATGATAATTTTTATGCAAACTATGAACATTAAACTCAGTGTTCTGACACATAATAGTTTTATAAAGTTGATGAATGCACATTCTATCATTATTCCATAGACTTTTAGATTCTTAAAACATGTGATGTTCATTACCTCAAGTGGTTAAGCAATATGACTATATAAATGTCGTTCATAGGTTCATAGATGTGTACTAGGCTAATAGCCCTGGAGGCTTTACAAATCTTGCCCATAGGATTACCCTGGCATTTGTGCCACCTGATCTTAGTTTCCAGTGCCTCTGTCGAGTAGAGCCAGTGGAGTGATCCCCAGGGTGAAGTTTCTATTTCCCATCCATTCATCAAGATTGCTCTTGAAGAGGTCCAGTGAGGTGCTCTGTTTGACATGTATGGCAAGTCTATTCCATAGCATGGGCAGTCTCTGGGTTATGAACCTGTCCCTCCAGTATATTCTGTTGATTGTGGTAATGAGGTTGAGGTCTCTGGAGCATGTGGTGAGGAGGGATTGGGATTTCTTTACATATAGCATTTCTAACAGAGCTGGGTCAGACATGTTTGTAAGTCAAGAAGAGATCTCCTCTAAGTAGGTGATATGAGACAGAGAATAGTTGGAGATTTTTGAGTCTGTCCATATAGGACAAGTATTTAAGGCCTAGGATCCTCTTTGTGAGGTACTTTTGCAGCCTCTCCAGTTGTTGCAGGTGTCTAGTGAGGTACATGCCAAATGGGGCATTGTACTCGATGATTGGCCTAATGAGGGAAGAGTAGAGGGAGACAATGACCTCATTTTTCCTGGATGCAAAACCCTTAATAATGAGATGTGCCACATAAAAGGACCTTCTGACCACAGTGGCAGTGTAGTGGTCAAAAGAGGTTGCTGTCAACCTGTGTTCCCAGATCTCTTATAACGCCTTGTGTGTTCAGTGGACTACCATCGATGTGGTAGTTCATGGGAACTGGGTTTTTCCCAAAGGGGATGATGACAATATTTTTGGCATTAAGCTTAAGGCCATGTTCTGACACCAGTCGCTCATCTCAGTGAGGCCTTTCTGTAGGATGTCAACATCACTTGGGGAGTTAATAATGGCTCCCAACTTGAAATCATCTGCGAACTTTGTCATCCAGGGTCCTTTAATTTTGTCTGGACTTTTGAGAAGTAGATACAAAACAGGAGAGGTCCCAGGACCAATCCCTGTGGAACTCTACTCATGACTGGTCAGCAGTCTAACTCGGAGTCAGCTACTTTCACACTGTGGGTTTTATCTGTGAGCCATTTTGCAACCCACCTAGTGATATAGGGTCGATGCCTAGCTTGTTTGCTTATGTAAGTGTTCAAATCCCAGAGTAATGTAGTTTTAATCATTATTCTCAGTAATTTGTGCATTACTGCACACCACAGGGCTTAGAGCTAAAAAAAAAAAACAAAAAAAAACAGGAAATAGCAGGTGTTTACATCTGAGCAGCGGGTTTGCACTGTGTGCCGTGGGGCTTAGAAGGGGCAGAAATGGGAAGGAAAAAAAATGAGAAATAGCAGAATAAGGCGCTCAAGTACAAATAATATAACTGGCAGGTGGAATGCATCATAGTCAGCCAATCACACAGGCAGCATTTGCAGCAGAACTGTATAAAGTATGCAGACATCTTTCCGTCTGTTTTTTCCCACAAATCCTGCACCATTGGTGTACACAGTTGGGAGTTTTAACTGACAAAATGTTAGGGGCTGCTATCGCTTTGATACATCAGTATATGCTAGAGACAGAGGCCAGTGAGGAGGATAATGCTGACAACTGTCCCAGACTGAGGAGGAGCAGAAAAGTGTTCAGACCCAGGGTAACCTAACATGGGCTACATGATCTACAGATATATAAGAGTGCTACAAGGTGGGAAGGGACTTACTTCAGCAACTCAATGAGCTGTGCCGGCCTCACCTCAGACCCAAAGTCAACAGAGGGGAACCCATCTCAGTTGAAACCAAGGTATGTGTTGCCTTAAGAATCCTAGCTACAGGTACCTTCCAAAGACCTACTGTGGACATCATGGGGGGGGGTCTCACAGGCATCTGCATCCAGGGTACTCCACAAGTTCCTGTATGCACTGCAAACACACGATGGTGAGCACATATATTTCCCCAGCACCCATGAGGAGAGGGACAGAAATATGCATCTCTTACACCATGTAGCAGACTACCCAGAGGTACTGTGTGCCATAGAGTACACTCACATCCACATTAAGGCACTACCTGGTGAAGAGGGTAGAGTCTATGTCAACCACAAGGGCTGTCACTTCATGAAGTGCCAGGTCATGTGCAATGCCCAGTGCATTATCATGAATGTGTGTGCTGGCAGCCCTGGTAGTTATCACAACTCCCCCATCTGGCATGCCTCACAGCTGTACCGAGCATTTGCCAGGGGGGACATCCCATATAGCCATCTGGTGAGGGATGCTGGCTATGCACTGGAGCCATAGATGATGACAACCGTCAGAAATGCACACACACACACACACACACACACACACACACACACACACACACACACACACACACACACACACACACTGAAGAACACTATAATAAAGTACATGCACAGATGCACAGACCAGGAACATTATAGAGCATGTGTTTGTGATTCTCAAGTCATGGTTCCTCTGCCTTGACATATCTGATGGAGCCCTGCAGTACTTTCCAGCCACATGTGCACACATGTTCATAGTATGTGCCATGCTACACAATATGATCCTGCAGAAACAGCTGCAGCAGGAACATTACAGGGAAAGGCCACACAGCCCTCCACCATTGCCAAGGTCCCTACAGGCACAGGGGGACTCGGAATAGGAACCCCCTGAGCCTGCTCCTGTAGGCAGATAGAGGCATGCCCAGTATGCCCAGGCCTTGGCAAAGAGGCAACACATAGCAAATACACTGACACTGTAGGGACCCTGACACCTGTCTCTGACTCATACACACATTAAAATGGATGCCACACACATCACACACATCATACTACCTGTATCTTACCATGTATAGGCTGTGCACTACATTTATTCGACAGAGCCAGCCTTCAAGCACTGTCCTCACAACTGACACAGGCACAAGGTAAGTTAGTCTTCTTAAGAATGAATGAGTGGAGTAATACGTTGTGGTAGCTTAGCTATGGTATAGCTGTATGCATGCAAGGGAATGGGGTGGCCTACCGGGATAGCAGCAGACAACTGACAGCTATGTGGCACAACAAGAAATGTCCACCCAATACTGGCTTCCAGTATGCAGTAGTCCCCTGGATGACAAATCTCACTGCAGTATATGTGGGGGGCTAACTAACTAAGGGGTCATAGGTCACATGCATGGATGTCAATGTGGGGGTCCCATAATCACCCCTCAGCCTCACCCAGCAAGGCGACTGTAGAAACCCATAAAGAAATGTCTAGCAAAGGCCCTCAAATGGGGACAATGATGAAATATTCCCTTATAGACTTAAACAGTGATATCTCAGTAGGATTTGCAGTTGAAGTAAGGCTCCGAAGGGTAGGAAGCCTGAAGCCCAAATGTCTGGAATTACAATCTAACCTGTGGTCTTTAGTGATATGCCTGTAGTCTCCAGGACAGGCACAATACTAAGCTAAATGGAACCAAAGTATAAAGGGAACATCAGCACAGTCTGTGCAAATGTGGACACTTGAAAGATGTGCTCACACACCCATGTTCCCATAGAAATGCAGTAACTAATGTTTGTAGGGTATCAGCAGCAATGCACACATTCCAAGGGCTGTCCCAATCAACTTGCTAGCTTGTTGCATGTCTACAATATGCAGGGCAGAATGAGATATCTATATGTGTGGTCAATACTGTCAGTATATGGCCTGCACTTACTCCTGGCTGTCATGTCTTAGTGGCCTAGGTACAGTACTGTGGTTGACAAGGTCTGTGTTCCAAGAACTGCAGTGCAAACTATTTTGCATGTCAAATACAGCTATGGTAGGAGTTGTACACACTGTCCAGATGACAATATCTGTTACTGCAGGAAAGCTGGACAGGTCAGGGACAGGAGGCCATACATATGGACAGTATACAGTTCAGAGTAACCTACACAGTACCTAGCATACTCATCAACTGTACAGACTTTTTGCAGACTGCCCAGAGGTTTGCATCATATTTATGGTCTCTTTATCATGAAATTGTAGTTTTCTGGCATTGGCAAATCACAAAAGACTAAAGTCAGAAAATAATGACAGATTTTAGTTTCAGACTTCATACTGATTAGGAAAATGCATTATTGTATCACGTTTCTACGTTTGTAAGGCCAGTAGTTAACAGTGGTCCCTATATGTAGGCCTTTGTCCCCAAACTACTTATGGCTTTGTCTAGATGTCTGGCTCTAAAAATTCGAGAGGTATGGTGCCTAGTAGCACAGCAGGTACCTGAAGGTCAGTGTACTGCCAGGTTATAAAGGGCTGCCAACTTACCGTGTCAGCACTGACAGCATGTCACTGGCCAACATCCATACTCCTGGGATGACAGGTTGTCACAGAAGGAGCACAAGTATGCCTTGTATATCTGTTCTGGTTGTCATAACATTGCATTTGCCTGCCAACTATTTGCAAAACAAGAAAGGGTCATGTAAAAACATCAATGGCAGACAGAGGGAAAGCAGATGTCATACCCCATAAGAGAAAGCAAGCAAATACCAAACTGGTCTCCCAACTGTCTATGTTTGGCAGAACAGTATTAACACCCCATCCCCATGTGTGGGCCATTGTCTGACTGTCATATATAGGCCTGCCCAGATGTCAGTCTGTGATGGTTTCGCAGCTAGGCCAACATGAAGCCACAAAATAAATATAGCAACACAAACCATCTGAGGACCACAGCAAATGTAGTGGTGCAATGATGGACAACCTGCTAAAGAGGTACACTAGGATATGTGAAGTCCATAACCTTGTATGTGATGTTACAGCATTTACCCCGCTCACACCAGAATTGCAAACACATAGCAGCCACTGTGGACAAAGCCTGTGAATGGACTACAGAAGAACAAAGAGACATACATAAGGGGAAGGGGAAGCACTGGCCAGACAAATGGAGAATGTGCACACCAGAACAAATTGTGCAATAACATAGGTGCCATGCAGTGTATGGAGTCAGTAAACATCACCTGCAAATATACAACACACACCCATGTAAGTGGAGGTGCGCAACAAAACAAAAACCTAAACAAAGGGCATGTCAGAGGCAAAAACACATGAGAACTCCACAACCCTACACACCACAGACCATGCAGACTCCAAACACTAGGGTCTTCCAAGCACTAAGGACTTACCATACACCTAAAATATTACTCATAGAAGACTCCATTGGAAGACACACAGATGTGCCTCTCATCAGGCAGGATAAAGAGAAAGTCATGGTCACTTGTTTGTCAGGTGCCATAATCTGCCATATCACACATGCACTCCAGTCACCCCACAAAGGTACAGGTATCATTCTGGCCTGGTCCATAGCGGTGTGAATGATGCCAGATGAACCTTGCTGGACTATAGGAAGACAGACATGATTCAGCTTGTTGAATATGTGTCCCATGCAGGTATGTCCCTAGCCTTAAGCAGCAGTCTGCCGTCACCCAGAAGGGTGGCTCAATACTAACAAAAACTGATTGCCAGTAACATTTGGCTCCCTCACTGGTGACATCCCAGGGGATCCACTGCCTGGCAGCCTGGAAACATATGATCAACAGACCACACTGCCTTGCTAGAGATGGCCTACATCTGTCTCACTTGGATCTCAGGCCTCTGGCAAAGGGCCTTGCCTCCCCCATAGTGTCTTTCTAGGGAAAACAACAAACAAAATTGAAAAATAGACTTATAAGCTAAAAGAAGGCGGCAACCTTGAGTCCCAATCTTTATAAAACGTCCAATTTATTTAAATACCCATCAAGCTGGCATCATCATCACACAGTGACAGTTAAAGTACACAAGTACCCTCTTTCAGTCTTTTAAAGGTTAATTAATCAAATAAATAAATAATTATTAAATAATTTAAAAAAAACAGAGTGTTTTAAAGGTATTTTTCAAATCAAAAATTGTTCTTAAAATAAAATGTTATTAAGACAAACATTTATGTAGGTTCAATAGGTTCTATAAAATAGAAAATAGAAAAGCAACAATCAAATTGAAATAAAAAAAAAAGTAAAAAAATAAAAAATTAAAAAAATAAAAAAAATGTGAAAATGCTTAAAAAAAATAAAATAATAGAATAATAATAACATAATATGGTAGTAGTTGTTTAAAGCTACTATGCTAGTATGCTAGTCAACTTTTCCACTAATAAAAACTGTCTTATAGTTAATTAACAAAATAGTAGTAAAATAATAAAATATCAATTTTTATAAAAATATTATTTGTTTTAGAAAATATAAATATACATATACATAATAAAATAAAATGTCTTTCTGTAATAAATATATAATCAATTAAGAAATATATATAAATAAATAGACATTTATTTATTAAAAAAAAAAACACTGTAATTAAGTTGTTGAGAAATTAATAAATTCATATAAATGAGATCTAAGTATGATAGATCTAGAAAAATGCATATTTTCAATGAAATTTGTTCATTCAACTTCATGCATTTACTAAGCTGCCATAAACATGCTTCCAACATTCTTTTTTTACATCCACCTATATACACATTGACAGGTATTTTGTCAATAACAAAAATAAAAAAAAAATAAAAAAATTACAATTGATACTGTGATTAAATAGCATGTTGGTATTCTTGTGTCTGTTATGTCACTCAGATGTTCAATGACAATGACGTGGTTTTAAGTCTTCTTAGTTTTTTCCTGTATAAAATGCATTACATACTGAGCATGTTGCTAAGTAAACCACCATGGTGGAGTTACAATTACAGTGGCCTGACATTTAATAGTTTTTCCATAATTATCAACAGTAGTATATGGTCCTTCATTAATGTATCTACAGATTTTACATGCAAGTCACAATCTCATTTGTTCTGTTGTTGTATGGAATAATTAATGCATCATTCCTATTAATGTTAACCTTGGGATTAAAATTGTTTTAAAAACTAAACTCTAGCATGGATGTAACTGCCGATTTTCGAACTGTTGAAACCTTTTGTGTCTATTTAGACAAATAATAACATTTCTGTGTCCTTTTTCGTGAGGAGTCACCGTCGTAAGTGTCTTCGGATAGTAATTAACTAGTTATTTCTTTTAAACAAAAACTTCAGCATGTAGTGTTATTAAAGTTAGTCAAAGCTTTTTTTTTTAAAACTCGTCTTATTTGATTTTCACAAGTTTTTCAAAAAATGAATTAGGGAAAGTCATAGAGTCTATGCTACCAACATAAAACACTCAACAAAATGCAAATTAAAGGCCATGCCACTAAATGCTAGGAGTCTACACAGGAAAATGCACTCATTGCAAGCAGTCATAACTCTAGAGGATGGTGACATTTGTGCACTCACACAAACCTGGCCCACAGATGCAGAGAGAAACACATCCTTACCTAATCACTCATCCTATCCCACAGCCACACCCCAAACTGTGGGCAGAAAAGCCAAAGAAGGTGGAGTATAAATATATATTAAACAGACACACACCTCCAGGCTGGTCAAACAGTCTAACAAACATGAGACACTCCAAGTGCAGTCAACTGTCAGCAAGACGCCTATGAAAATTATATGTAGCTACAGGCCAACATATCTGATTCAGGACACCCACCAACCATATATTGTCCTCTACAAATCTATCAAGATTCCACCCCTCACTCGGATCCTGGCTTATGTATATTACCCAAACATTTAGGAATCCAACTACACCAGAGTAGAAATGCCCCCATCTTATCAATGCTGCATCCTTAGGACAGCCATTTGATACCCCCACATAATGTGATAACTATGTCGGACTTGGCAGGAACCAACATGATCAACCACTGCAGCACCCCTACAGTATCATCCTCCCTGGCAAGATCCAACAGAAAAGTGGTCACATGTCATATCACCATCTCTCCTGACCCACCACTAGCATTGGTAAAAGGAAAATGTCCCACAAGCTGATCATAACCATGAGAGGATGGTATAAACAGCTGAACAGCCACCTACCCCAGTAGAAGAACCGGCACCAACTTCCAATTGTACACTAAACTAGCATGCCAGCATATAGATAGAGATGCACAGAATTGGGAATACCTGACAGGACAACATCACCATCTGCAAGGGAGAGTAAACCTGTCCACAAACATCTGCAATAAAGTAACTATATACCAAAAGGATAACTTTGCTGTCCAGGACCAAGAAGGAGCAGGTGCACAATTGGAAGTAATCACCCCTTAGCCTGAACAAACAAATAAAAGCACCAGTGAAGTCCACTAAAGGTAACTCTGACTCCAAATTGCCCACATCTAAGACTGACAATCTTAAGGTCTTCCTCACATATGTCTGCATTCCCAAAGGAAGCTCCCAGATCTGTGCAGAACAGGTGGTCAAGGACACAACATACACAAATGCTGTAGATATAACCACTCCACTGGCTGACAGATTCAGTGGAAATGTTACTTCTCTGCCCCCCTATCAGGAAAGCAGGAAATCCTCAATTCCTAAACACCCAGCTCTTATCAGTAGGGAGCAGGGCATCACTGCCCTCACAAAATCAGGAGGACAACCTCCATGGGACCTGAATACATCACAGGCTGCAAAATACATGAACCCAGGCTTGAACTGGCAGCATCATTATGCACCCACCCTACGCACCCAAAGCCTGAGTACTGTCGATGTCACAGCTGAGTGGCAGACAGCCACTGTCATCCCTTTACACCAAGGTGGAGTGTTCACCAATCCAGAAAATGAAAGACCCATCAGCCTAACTAGCCTGATCTGCAAGGCCATGCAATGGATGCTCATGGATCACATTAACAGGGGCATTGGCAAAATCCAAATAGATTACCCTACACAGTCTGCGATCCTCAGGGGAGGTATGTCAATGAACTTTGGATGACGTCCCTGAGGCAACCAACAAAGGCATGGGATGAGGGAAAGATGGTGCATTGTGGCCACCATGACCTGGTCTAAGCTTCACACACTATTCCCCACTTGCCCATGGTACATGAACTCTGTCAACTAGACAGCAATCCATATGTTATCAGATTGGTATCAAATTGGTTCATTGATAGAACCACCATAATCATAATAGGGGTAACCAGCTTAAACAGTACAACCATAATGAGTGGCATGCCCCAGGGATCGGTCTGGGGGCCTCTGGTATATGTGATATACTTCCCTGAGGTGCAGGCCAAAAACACTGACCTATGGCTGACCAAGTTGGCAGATGACTGCAAGCTGGGAACAGTCATCAATACCCAAAGTAATGTAGATGTCCTACAAATGGGTCTCAGCAAAACAAATGCTTGATGCCAGAAACATGGCCTCAAGCTGAATGCCTGCCAATGCATCATCATCCCCTTCAGGGAGACTGACATCCCCACATAGTATCACAGTAACAACAATGTCCTACATACACAATCAGTAGTGAGGTATTTGGCCACCCAGGTTGATAGCAACCTGATGTCTGAGCACCATGTTGCTCCCATTGTACAGAAAGCTTCATAGATGGGACAACTCAAATGCAAGGATATCCCATCCAGGGACAAACAGGTCATAAGCTCCATGTATGCTAATCTTATGAGGCCAATTATTTTGCTCAATGCCCCATTCAGCATGTACCTCACAAAGCACATGCAGCAGCTTTAGAGACCACAGAGGTTCCCCACCGGGAGACTGCAGGGCTACAAACACCTCCCCTACACAGATAGGCCAGTGGCAATGTCTCTCTACTCCATGCCATACAGACTCTGCAGAGGTGATCCCTGTCTGGCATACAAAGCAATCCAGACTCTGTCTTGGTGGGACTGTTGCACATCTGGAACTCAAGGCCCACTCGATCAACCTGTAGGCGCAGCATCAACCTGGTCTGTGATAGCAGTACAGCTTGTTGGTGTGACAGATATGTGTTTCACACACTCCTGTATCTGTGGAATACACTCCCTGTCCACATCAAGCCAAGTGCCTCAATACCCCTAGAGATGTGCTCCCTGTATAAGTGCATAGGAAACAGAAAATACAGTCCTGTGATTCCAACTGTGTCCCTGCTGGACAGGGTTTGTGGATGATGACATGTTTTAACATGGGCTACAGTCTCATCTCTGTGGGTTATAAGGGCTTCAGGGCTAAAGGGCTTCTAACGTCATATCAACCTATCAACCTATACACAACTGTCTGTCAGTGGTTCACCACATTACTTTGTACTGCTCTGCCACTGACATACCTGGAAGTCACAGTGCTATGTGGAATATACCATGAATATAATGGACATTTCTGTTCAGCAGAATGCACTCTGTATCCACACCCATACCTCTCAACCTCTGACAGCAAGACATCTGGACAAGGTCATGAATAAAAGTGGGACAAAGGCCCAATGATAGGCATGTGTTCTAAATATTGCACTTACAAACTGAGAAAGTTGATAGAATAACGGGTTTTGCATTAGCAGGAATTGTCTGAAGTTATGAAGTCTGAAACACTAATGTCTGTCATTAGTTTGTAACATCAGACTTCAATTATTTGCAACTAACTTGCCATTAAAACACAAGTTTATATAGACTGGATAAAACTTCAAGACAAACTTCTGGATAATCTGCAAAAAAACTGTACAGTTGAGAGGTATGGCCACACCAGGATATGACTTTCATGTAAGAAAAATACTACACAAGCAGGAGATCCTGAGAAAGTATATCACCAGGTTACTGGACTGTTGTTACAGCTTCACACACCTCTCAACTGGCTGGATTGGGCAAGAATGTCTATAGTTTGGCTCATAATATTGGTCTGTGTATCATACATCTTGTATTTCTCTGGTAAAGCACTGTGATGATATGAGGATGTCTGTCACTCGGTAATGACACAAAACATTTCAGTGTCAAACTTCAGATATGCCAGAAAATGTTTGCTAAAATAAACCCTGTTTCTCTAGCAACTTCCTGTTTACTTTTGGGAGGTATGGCTGTAGCACACAAAACCCTGGACCAGAGTACAACTATCTGTGGAATGGAGGCTCACTATTACTATAGAAGGTCATACTGGGCATGATCATAGCCCATGTCAGAATCCGCATTGGAATATATAACTGTATTGTGCATATATGCCTCTGCATACCGACAGCTATGTACACCTTAACTGTCTCTACATACACCCATCAGACAGGATTACCCTCAGCTAGCTGTAGGTGGCCCATATATGATATATCTGCATCTGTTGCATGTGATACACAGACATATATATATATGGGTAACATAGAACAATATGCCAAGCATACACACACATAGATGTGGGGAAGAGAGTGAGACAGACAGTGATAGAGAGAGAAAGACACACAGGGAGACTCAGAGAATGAGTCATACACAAGGATACCCTGAATGGCATAGAGTTATGTTCTGCTGCAGACAGTGGCATAACAGTCATAACAAGTCACATGTGCCAGCATGAAAGTGAACTCCATTGTGCAATAGTACTGAGGTGGGGGTTGTAATATCACATCACCTGCCTTTGTGTGTGTGTGTGTGTGTGTGTGTGTGTGTGTGTGTGTGTGTGTGTGTGTGTGTGTGTGTGTGTGTATAAAAGTGTTTGTAAGTGTGTATGTTTGTAGGATAATGTATTTTGAGGACTTTCCCACACACAACCCTTCCCAGTGTCCTAGGTTCTACTCCCAGTCCTGACCAACTGTAGATGTGTGTGTGTGTGTGTGTGTGTGTGTGTGTGTGTGTGTGTGTGTGTGTGTGTGTGTGTGTGTGTGTGACAATTTAAGTCATTCCCACCCAGTACACTTCCCAGTGCCCTACTTTAGCAGTCCTGCTGCTGTCACTCCCCTTAGAACTATGTTTGGACAGCCATTAGCCCTATAACCTCTATGGCACATGCAATAACTACATAACAGTATAGTATAAATAACTAGATAGGCAGAGCTTCTACTCTCAGCTCCAGCAAATGTGTGTATGTAAAGGTGTTTGTAAGTGTGTATGTTTGTAGGGTAATGTATTTTGATGCCATTCCCACCCAGTACATTTTCCATTGCCATACTTTACAAGGGCTCTTAATGTAATTCACCTTAGATGTACCTTGAGAAACTCTTAAATCCTATACGCTTTGTGGTATATGTGATAACTATATGCCATTGTAGTACACATAACTAGATGGGTAGGGGTTCTAAACGTAGTACTTGCAACTGTGACACTGTGTGCATGTGTGAGAATCATATCCTCCCTGTATGTGTTTGGGTGAGAATCATATCCTCTGGTGAAGAGGGTTATACCATACCATTTTGAGGCATGTACCACCCAGTACACTTCCCATTGCCCTACTTTACAAGGCCTGCTGATGTCATTCACCTTAGAAGGACCTGTATACACTTGTCAGCCCTCTAAGCTCTGTGGCACATGCAATAACTGCATAATGCTATAGTACAAATAATTATATAGGTAGGAGTTCTAATCTCAATGCTGACAACTATCGTAGTGTGTGTGAAGCATATCCCCTATGGCTGTTGTGTGTGTATGTCATACCATTTTAAGGCCCGTTGACCCCCTACACATGGCATTACTTTAAAGAGCCTGTTAATGGCATCTGCCTCACATGCACAATGTTACACAATACAGCCCATACCAGTCATTTGTACAGATGTACATGGAATATCCAGACGTTTGCAACCTATATGTGGTCTGTGTCCCCAGGATTCCTGTGATATCATTGCCAAATATGTCACAGTTACTGTAGTGACACACATGCCAGCATCAGACATCGTACCTGACTGACATCATGCTAATACAAAGTCTGTCACTCTATCACTTATCCAGGTTTGTAGGAGCAGCACATGAGACCAGTTGCTATTTCTGGTGGGTTATCCCACCATCCATGAAGGCACTTGTAAGATTACTTGTTGTAAAAGGTTGTGTGTCATGTCCAAGGCATATAAGCTATGGGAAGCATGTCACATGTAAGTAGCACTATAGTACATACAAATGGATAAGTAGGATTACTAATATGTCTATTGGCAACTGCGCTTGTGTGTCTGTATGGACACCCCATGTGGCTTTCTTTACTGTGTGTATGTGATGGCTATACCATTTTGTGTACCTCTTCCACCCTGCAAACACCCCCATTGCTAACCTAGTTTTAGCCCATACAGATGTCATCCACCTTACAAGCACAGTTACACAGTTTCTAACACAAAGCCATTATGGTGCATGCAATGGTCATATCACTGTGTATTGTACACAAATAGATGGGTAGGTCATCTACTCTGAGAAGTGTCAACTCTATGTGCATATCTGTTTCATGGCATGTCCCCATGCAACAGTGTGTGTGTGTGTGTGTGTGTGTGTGTGTGTGTGTGTGTGTGTGTGTGTGTGTGTGTGTGTGTGTGTGTGTGTGCGTGTGTGTGTGTGTGTGTGTGTGTGTCAGATGGCTCTACCATGTTAAGGGCTTCTGAACCCACCATTGACAATCCTAGCAGCCCCTGCAATTGTCACCCACTTGAGTAATAGAGGCAGACACTGCAACACTACATTACCTCTGTGGTATTTGTGTTATGAATCTATCGTTTGTAAGACTGGGCAGGTAGGGGTTGTGCTCAGCCCTTCAAAAGCTGCCCCATGTACATGACTATGACTCTGTGTGCACTACCAGCACAAGAGGCCAGACTTGCATATGAGATAGCAGACACACATGCAGGTGATTGTCAGGTTAGACTAACACAGGTACATACCTCAAACCTGTCATACACAGTACCATGCATGCCCTCATCAACTGCAACATATTTGAGTGGATGGGACAGAAATGGCAGGGACAGCAGGTGCTGATAGGTAAATATGTTGTGGTTAAAGTAATGGTTAAGCTTGTGAGGGACCTAGTGCCTGTACTCAAGTAACTTTCTCTGTATGTATGAGCCTGTGGTACTACAGAACACCCAGGTGACATGAATGAATGCTAGCTGGCTGTGTCAAGGGGTCTGTATGCAAAGTCATACTGTCCGCCCCAATTGTCCCTCAAATAATGTGGCACGTAAACACAACAGGTAAACATGTACATATACAGCTGTACCTTGCCTATGAAAAGGTCACTTTGTTCCCCCTCTGCCATACTCATTGTTGCTACTGTCACCAGGCCAACAGCCTGCAGACACACAGACACCTGGAACACAAATAAATGCTGTACATGATACTACAGTCAGTCAGCAATACTAACAGCAGTAATGTATCATGGCTAAAAAGGTACATACACCTGGATATGTACCCATAACTATTGTCAGCAGACAGCAGCTTACACAGCATTACACTACTACACTGTACTATATTCACCCTATGCATCAGACCCATATTAGCATGTCCCTGCATCGATGGTATGGCTAACAGGTATGTGTCACAGGTGTCATCACATGCACAGGGTGTGGTGTGGGATTGCCATAGGCCTAGCCTGGGCCATATGGTTGACATTGTGTGTGTGTGTGTGTGTGTGTGTGTGTGTGTGTGTGTGTGTGTGTGTGTGTGTGTGTGTGTGTGCGTGTGTGTGCGTGTGTGTGTGTGTGTGTGTGTGTGTGTGTGTGTGTGTGTGTGTGTGTGTGTCTGTGAAGAGGTGGTGTTCAACTGGACCATGCAGAAGAGCTGTGCATATCTGGTGCTAACCAGCCTGCGATGGAGATGTGTGATTGTTTGTATGCACACAATCAAGCAATATGGATGGCCTACACAGGGCTATGTTGGACAGCCATGCACCATACATGGCAGGATGTACAGTTCACCATTTCCCACCAGGGACACAGGAACTGGATCTGCCAGGAGTCACACTGGCACCACCAGGCCCAAGGACAGATGTAGTACTACTCCCTGATGGAGATCGCTGTCAGCTGGAGCCACATCCCTTATGGGACTGTCCAGGACTACATGCCTATGGCCTGCTCCAGTGTGGTGTGGACAGCACCCTCCCTTTGGTAGTGCTGATGGTACTGCCACTACCGGGCTGTGAATGTACATGGACAAGTGGGCTTTTAGCTGATCTTGTTGCTGACCTATGTCCACATGGCCAATGCCCTACTCCCACCACATGCTCAAGCACAGACATTGCACGGTTGAGCAGTGACAATGTCTCACCCCACCATCTATCCATGACATCAGCAAAATGACATACAGCATTACAAATGCCATGGAGGTCATCATGCATGGCAGGAAGCACTGCATTCATGACCCAGAGCATCTGTCTGGTGTTGCGGTCAGTACGGGCCTGTGCCTCCATGACATACCATAACATGTGTCTGGTGACACCTGCTGTGACACTTGCAACAGGGGCTTGATGGGCAGCAGTCCTCCATTGAGCACTCCTGTCCATCTGCCTGGGTGTGACCTTGCCTGTTCTCTGGCTTTGGCTAGTGTCTACACTCACACTTGCCATAGTCACCACACTAGCCTGTTCCATGACACCACCCTCCAACTGTCCATTATCTGTGGCTGCTGGGGACTTAGTATGTGTGGGCATACTGTGTGCAAGGACATTGTGGGTGAAAGTGGGATGCCAACCAATGGCACAGATTAACCCCCGACAACCCCACCTGTGCTCACTATGACCACCATCATCATGAGAGTCCACTAAGACACTGACATCAGGTTGTGAGGGGAGTGACACCAACTCCCATGTTTACCTGTGAGGGGAAGACAACATATGTAAATTAATACCCTGCAGTATGATATTTGCTGATGCACACACATACACACACACACACACACACACACACACACACACACACACACACACACACACACACACACACACACACACACACACACACACACATTCTCCAGGTAAAGTCTGGCACAGCTTTGCTACCTATTGGCCCTTCAGGCCAGACTTTACGGTAGTTCTGACTGCACAACCCCTCTCTTTAGCAGCTACTGTAAGGCTCTCAACAAATGGTGACAAATCCTACTGTGTGATGGGGCTAAGAATGGTAAGTGTGACCAAGACCTAGGCTATTGGGGTGAGCTATACAGTGTCACCAAGTGCATATGCAAGTACTGTAAGAGCTGACTTACTGCTATACAGACCAGTCACAATGACAAGGTTTAATGATATGTGATAATAACTAATGAAGGAACAAGAGAATACACTATCAAAGACTCACAGTGATTCATTTCAGATGATACTAGGCTATTGGCTCAGATGCCCTCATAAGCCTAGCCCAGACTTTTGCCCATGTACCTTCAAAGTCAGCACCTGTTTCACCTGTCCAGCTAGGACACACATAGGATCCCAGGCGTGACTTTTCCATTTCCCATGCAGTCGTCCAGCTTCTTCTTCAAGAGGGCTATACAGGTACTCTGCTAGACATGGGGAGGGAGTGTATTTTACAGACAGGGTATTGTGTAGGGCACTACACTAACCCGCCAACAAGTACTATTCATGTCACAGACCAGGTGAAGGCCTTGCATGTGGGTTGCATGAGTGGGGTTTGTCTTACAGATATGCAGAAATGCCATCAAGATTGGTTTGGAAATGGCCTTGTATGCCAGACACAGATCGCCTATGATCAGTCTGTATAAGACTGGGTACAAGGACAGAGCTTTCAGCCTAGCTGTATAGTATATGTATTGCAGACCATGGATATGCCTGGCCAGGAACTTCTGTGGCCTCTGCAACTGCTGCATTTGCTTGGCAAGGTACATGCCAAAGGAGCCAATATACTCAGTAATGCATCTGATAAGGGTGGAGTACAAGGATATTGTGGCCTCCTGGTTCCTGGATGACATACCCATATTTGTGAGGTGGGCCATGTAGACAGCCTTCCGTACAATGGTGCCAATGCAGTGGGAAACTGCCAGGCTGCTAGTCACTTCACAGATGATTGCATGTTCAGTACATTGTTATTACTGTCATAATTAGTGTGGATAACATCTACTACAACAGGGAAAATGATGCATCTCCTGGCATTCAGTTTGAGGCAATGCTTCTGGCAACAGTCATTAATTTGGGTAAGGGCCTCTTCGAGGATACTCACATCAGTAGGGGAACATAAGACAGTGGCCAGCTTGCAATCATCTGTAAACCCGGTCAGCCACAGACCACTGGTTTTGGCTTGTACCTCAGCAACGTATATCTCAAACAGTAGAGCCCCCCCCACCTGATCCTTGGGGTACACCGCTCTGTAAGAATCTACTACTAGTGTTCGCTTCCACTACTTTGACTGAGTGCGTGCTATCATTGAGCCAGTTAGCTACCCATTTGGTAACAAACAGGTTGATGCCTAGCTGTGTAGGCTTATGTATCATGGCCACCTGGGGATTATTGTCAGAGCTTTGGGCTAGTTGAAGGTAGGCAGTGTTCACCGTCTTCCCCTCGTCCCTGTGTTTGTTGACTGCTTCAAAGAAGTTGACCAGGTTGAACAGGCCTGATCTCCCTTTGACAATAAAACACAAGCATTTTGAGTATGCCAATGTCCCTTTTTATAAGGTCCTTGATAATGTCTTCCATACCCTTACAGATCAGAGTAGTTAGGCTGATGTGCATATGATTGGCTATGTCATTGGATTGTTCCACCTTTGTGTAGAGGGATGACAGTGGCTGTCCTCTGTGCAGATAGGATGACACTGGAGCTCAGGCTTTGGTTGACTACAGTGTGTAATGGAGCTGAGAGCTCATGCCTGAGTTCATGTAGGATACAGCCAGGGATGGTATCAGGCCTATGTAGACTTCAGTTTGTTGCCTTTGAGAGGGCATTACAGAGCTGCTTCCTGATGATGAGGGGAGGGGAGCAGGTGCTATGCATGTCCATGTGTACTGGTGGGGGGAAAGGTGGGTGATGGTTACACTTAACCTGTCTGCAGCAGGTTGACTATATCTATGCCATATGTGTATGTAGTGTTATTGACCACCACTACAGAGCAGATTTGGGTGTTGCCTCTGGTATTGCAGACATATGTGAGGAAGGCCTTCTGATTGGCCTTGGTGGATGTGTCCAATTTGCCATAAAGTCAGTCTTAGGGTAATTCACCTGAGACCTTATTTGCTTTGTCAGACAAAGGTGACATTGCTTCCAATTTGGCACCTGCTCCTTCTTGGCCCTGACCAGCAATTATGTCTGCCTATTTTGGAATTTGTGTATTGCTGCGGCCCACCACAGAGGTTTATCCTACCTTGAGGGAAATGGTTTTTGTCCTGTCAGGTATTGCTGAATCCATACAGCTATGTAGGTGCTCACATAGTATTTTGGTGTAGGCTTCAACACTACTGCTAGTTCCAACCGATGGGATGGTGGCTGTAAAGCTACTTATACCTGCTCTGAGGAGATTTATAGTCAGTTTTTGAAAGTGTTTTTTGTTTGACCCTGACGGGGGAGGGGGCAGTATAGATGGTGACCTCAAAATTGATGGCTATGTGGTCAGATCTTACCAAGGAGGATGACACTGTAGGAGTGCTACAGTGGCCACTCATGTTGGCTAGGACCAGGTACAGGATATTTCTACCTGTTGTTATGGGTGTTGGCCAGCTGATCCAATAAGCAGAGGAATCACTGTGCATTCATGTTCAGGTAGAATAGGTCATGCACACTATGGCTGGGTAGTTAAAGTCACCCAGGAGCAGGATAGAGGGTTGAATCTTGACATATTCAAGCAAGTCCAGATAGGTGTAGTGGGTGTCCAAAGTCATGGTTGGAGGTCTGCATCTAGCTATGATTTGAATAGGTATTTTGTCAATGGTTAACTGCACTTGAGATGTCTCCTGCGTCATACTGTTTGGCCAGCCTGGAGATGTGTATGTGTATGATAATATTTAAACTCCACCTCCGTTGGCTTTTCAGCCCTCCATTTCAGGTCTAAATGTATGGTAGGATGAGTAACCTAGGATGGTTGGTGTGCTCTGCACAGGTGCAAACCAGGTTTCAATGACTGCACAAATGTCAGCATCCTCCTGGACAAGGTATGCTTGCAATGGAATTAGTTTCATGCTAAGACTCCTAGCGCCTGTTAGAACAAGACATTTGGACAAAGGTACACATCAATGGTGGGCAAAGGCCGGAAAATAGTGACAGTTTATAAATCTAGCTGTAACACTCTTAGTTGCTAGCATAGATGGTTTCACATTCACAGGAATGTTCCACAGGATATGACATCTGACATTCAAATGTATGCTATTATGTTATGACTTCAGTCTTTACTGGGTTGCCAGTGATTTGCCAGACAATACACAACTGTATGAGGCACTGACTACAAATATAAGGCAAACATGTGGTCAGTCTGCAAAACTCTCTACAGTTGAAAGGTATGAGCTCAGATTATAACGTACAGTTCAACACACACACTTCTGTGCCAGTTGTTTACTATGCACATACCCTATATAGGTCTCTTACATTTGTAAGACAAGCATGTGTATCATAGTAGCATTCACAAGTGACATATGAATATTTACAACATCCCAGGTAGCTGGCCTAGCAGTATCACAGTCAATATTGGAAAACAGACACTGGAGTAGTAGTCATATGTGAGTTGACCTTTCCTGGGGTGACTCAGGGGCTAGAGCTGTGATCTATGTCACTGCAGACAGGGTCAGAAGGTGTGGCCATAGGTGTTGGACAGCAACATATGAGTCCAGCAAGTTTTGTTGGGACCTATTGTTTAACTTCTTATTTCACATTATTGCATCCCCCTTCTGCATTTCATTACATGCTTAATTGTTTGGCATACCTGTTATAGTGCTGGAGAGTTTTTTTCAGAATAATGCAAATGTTTAGGTTTGCGCAGTCACAGTCCATCTTTGTGTAGAAAGGTTCAGGCCTATTTTGCATAGGCAGCAGCTTGCCTTTTGTAGGTAATGCTTGTGAGCAGGTGATGGCCTGTGCACCAGTTGGTGTCTCCCACTTGCAAATTCCATCAGGAGCAGCTGTGTTGTCTGTCCATGAGCCAATGCCATAGTAACATAGTACTATAATTAAGTCCTTTATGTGGGAATTGCCCCTTTTCCTTGCCTGTGAGGAGGACATTATGGAGGTGTGGGGGCTACAGCTTCACAGAAGGTAGGTGAAAATACCTCTTAGAACAGGAAATGTGGAGAAAGCCAAATGAAATGGGGGACAAAGTTCCAGAATTAGGTACAGATTGTAAGTATTGCTGTTATCCACAAAGAAGATTGCTAGATTAACAGGGTTTGTCTGGACATGCATTTTATACGTGACTTGATGACTGACAGTGATATGTCTATGACATACCTCTCAACTGTCTAGATTTCCACAGAATGCCTTTTATGTTTGGTCTGTTCCTTAGACAATTTCTTTTTTTGAAAAATCAGTAGGATAATGTGAGGATTGAAGTCAGTAAATGTTGACATCCATTTGTGTTTCAGACTTCATATCCTTTAGAGAAGTTATGTTACAACAAACCCTGGAACGCCAGCAACAGTTTCAGTTTGTAACACCATTATGTGAGATATGTCCCTCTTTTCGGCCACCTGTCCCCAAGTATGTCAGGCTTTGTCCAAATGTCTTGCAGTAAGAGGTTCAGCAGTATGGTATATCATAATTTAATGACTTCACTCCTCATATCATCCCAGTGACTTAGCAGACTCCTAGATGTGGTATAAGGCAATGACACTAAATATGGTCCCACATCCTGGACATTCTGTGTAAATCTGTACAGTTCAGAGTTATGTATGCCTGGCCACTATTAACAGTCTGTCAAGATTGTGTAGCATGTATAGTGTCTAAATGTTTTGTCAGGCTTTTTGCAGATGTCTTGCAGTAAGAGATTGAGTGTGTGTGTGTGTGTGTGTGTGTGTATATATATATATATATATATATATATATATATATATATATATATATATATGTTTACCTTTACAAAGCGGAATCACAGTGATGCGATTGCTCACGTGAGTGAATTGTAACCACGAAAATGAAAACAGCGACAGTTGTAAATTTTCGAAAATCAGCAAATCAAAAAGCAGATTCGCTGATTTTCGAACATTAATGTCGAACAAAAAATCTAATGAAGTGTAAAGCAGGGGGCAAGCCCCCCTGCACCCCCAGACCCGCCCAACTTTAATATTTTAACTCCGAGATCGCACTACAGTGGGGAAAGGGACCATTTTCTGATCCCTACTATAGTGCAATCCACTCCAAAATGTCGAATGTGCATTCGCTCATTGCACATTCTAACCTTTTTCCATTCGGCGTTTGCAAACTGCCTTTTGGACAATTGCTGCTCACTCGTGTGCAATACACACACATGAGGGTAAACCTAATATTAATATATATATATATATATATATATATATATATATATATACATACAAGTATATATATATATATATATATATATATATATATATATATATATATATATATATAGAGAGAGAGAGAGGTGTGTGTGTATATAACAGTACTAATTCCACAGGTTTTTACCTAATGTCGGATGACCATCCTGAATGATATATTTACTGAAGCATTTTAAATTTTCACAGCTCATGTGGAGTAGTGGCATTAAACAATTTACTCTTTCTTATTTATTTCAGTATATACTGTAAGGTAGATCTGTACTCACCAGCCTGTCTGTGCAGCCTTGTCAGTCTGCCAGCATGGGCCTCAGCATTTCTAGCTCTCTCCATTGCAGCTGTAGGGGAAGAAAACAAACATTATGCATACCTGTCTATCACATACTCAGGCTAAGATTTGTTACAGCTATGGATGAGATACTTACAAACTACTGGTGCATTCCGTACCAGAGCATCTTGGATCCACTGGGGCCAAGAGCTCCCCTTCCTCTGTTTTAGGTTGGCATAATGATGCTGTGCCTGCTCACCAGTTTGGGGGATTCCAGTGGCATGGTGAGTTCACATGCCAGATGGTCCCAGGCCTCTGCTTTGTACCGAGAGCCTTGATATTGGACCTGCAGCAGTCTATCATTATGGTTTTCTATGAAGAGCCCAACCATGACCCTGGACTCCTGAATGCCCCAGTGCTGTGGCCGAAAGTGGGCTTCCTCTCCAATGTCAGACATGGTTCCTTGTGATAAATGTTCTATATGTCAATATGTCATCACAAAAACAGAAAGAATAGGTAGAAAAAAATTTGAAACATTGGGAAAATATTCTTGATAAGTAAAGGTGTGATTTATGCTATAACTTGTTCTTGCAATAAGTATTATATAGGGGAAACAAAAAGGTCACTGGCTGAAAGAATAAAAGAGCATGTTAGAGATGTTAGAAACAACAAAGTTATGAGTCCTGTAGCGGAACACTTTAATAAAGAACATAAGGGTGAAACAGACACTATGAAAGTTACAGTGTTGGAACAAGTAACATTACAATATGAAAATGTGGAGTTATTAAAACATATATTGAGGTGAAAGGAGTCTATCCTTATAATGAAATATAATACATTGTTACCTAATGGATTAAATAAAGAATGTAACTGGCAGAGTTTTTTATAGGTTTTTTAACTTTAAGAATGTAATGGAATGTATTTTAATAATTAATATGTAAATTGATTAATTGAGGTTTGTTTGAATTGAATATAAAAGGAGGGTTTTTTTAGCAATGGAAGTTTTACTCTGTAAAGGCTAAGGCCGAGGCACTAGATAATCTTGTTCTTACAATAAATAGTGTATATTTGGAAAGTAGAGCTGCTTTTCACTGGTCATTTTCTTGGTTGTTATATATTATTTTCGAGATATTTTGTTGTGGTTATACATGGTTCCTGCAGAGATCAGACTACAACAGGTTCTGTCTGTATTCCCACCTGTGTGATTTAAATAAGGCCATATTAGCACCGTTTGCCATCACTGGACCATTTTGAAAATGCTAAGCTCAGTTGAACAGTGCTTAAAGGGGTAATTGCTGAGCACTGCTTAACAGTGTGTAGATCTGCTTAGCTGAGCTTACTGCTGCTTAGTAATTATGTCTAAATAATGCTTAAACAGCTAAGCAAAGCTAACCATTGCTCACTTTTCATATTAAAAAAAATATCAGAATTATGACTTAATCATTACTGACATATTAAGTGTATATGATTTACTTTACATGACATCTCTCTATGTGCTTTCATTACATTACCTTGTGGTGCATTATTACTGTATGCGACACTTGTGTATACATGAGTGATTTCACATGTTATATGCACTCACACTTACATTTTGAACCAGCTACACTATGCTGGTTAAGAAATATCAGTCACTACATAATTTGTAACAAAAAAACAATTTTAACAAAGCTTTAACATGTAAAAATGAAGGGCCTGTCTTGGTACACAAACCATGAACTGCTGCATGCAAAATTGGGATTCTAACCACTACGCTATTTCAGTGTTATAGATTTTAGCTATACATTTGTATTTAGCTCCTATGAGATGTCTAAGCAGTGCTGAGCAGAAGGCCGTAGCATACAAACCCTTTCAGCTACGCTTAAATTTAACTTAGAATGGGAAAAAAAATAAATTAATAAAATCACTTTAATTACATGTATCAATACTTCTTGTAAGTCATATTTGGTAATGCACTACCTGTCATTCTATCAACTGTCTAAGTCTGTATGGGCAATGTCAGGATTGAAGTCACTACATAATGGCATATATTTGAGTTTCAGACTTCTGATCCTTCATTACATGTTATGTTGATACCGAATCTGTTCCTCTATCAGCTTTCTAAGTTTGTAAGGGCAATATTTATTACCTGTCCCTATTTGTCCCCCATCATTTTATGCTTTGTCCATTTTTTTGCTCTGAGAGGTTGAGAGGTATGTCCCCCATCATTTTAAGCCTTGTCTATATTTGTGCCTCTAAGAGGTTCAGACGTATGGTGAAAGTGCCACCCATATAGCACTTTTGCAATGCAGGGTGTGTGACAGCACCTGTCACACACCTCCTCTATTGCTTCCTATCTAAATACCTGCTTTCAGTGTCTGTGGACAGTGACAGCAGTTATAAAGTCCCATATGGCACTTTGACAATGCAGGCAGTGTGTGACAGTACCTGTAACACACCCCTTCCATTGCTTACTAAGTAGTTAGAAAGTGCTGTATGGCACTTTCAGAGTGTAGGAGGTGTGTTGGATGTGCGAGCACTACTAAAACACGCCCCCTGCACTCAATAGTGTTTGTGTCCACAAAGCCGTTATCAGTAGTGCACCTCCATAAATATGTAAGGCGCACTGCTGTTAAGGCTATGCAGAAGCGGACACCATTCACTCCATGCAGGATTAACACTATTCCTACATGGAGTTTATTGAATCCTGGGGATGATCTTTTTTCCATTTTCAGCTGCTAAATGTCATTTCAGGAACAGAGTATAGGCACAGTCTTGAGAAGCAGTGGAGGGAAAGAAGTATGTATTAAGTTTTTCCATGTCTATGTCTCCAGAAATATTAATAACATCATTAGATCTTTAGATTTAGATGTTTAGTCTTATGACATGTAGGCATGCTAATGCTATGTATGACTTCTCATAATGTACCTGCACTGTATGTCTAATATGTACAGATTTACTGTGAATAACATTAATGTTTACATTAATTTCAGTGGAATGTGGTGTTATGTGTTATCAATAGGTGTTTGTTATCACAAGGAGCTTATGTGCTGTTTGTTGACACAACCTAGATGACAGCTGTCTCAGTTCACCTGACATATTGGCCTCAACTTGTATGTTTTACATATGTGTTGCTTGTATTGCTTCTGTTGCTTACACAGTGGATAGCGGTTCTCATTGAATTCTGTATAATCTGCCTATTCTATTATTAAATAGGTGTCTACTAACTCAGCATTCTTAATGCTGTTGGCGACCTTTATTGGCATGTCGTTTGTGAGTTCCACTTTCCTTGTAATGCTGTATAAATAACTGCACTGTGATGGTTTGTTAAACACAACATTATATACTATTTCCTGATTTTGGTACATCACAAGTCATGCCTAGATTTATTTTATATCTGAGGAGTTCAATACTATCTTCTTGATCATCATTATATTGATTTCAGTGTGCCAGTACATATGTAAGCATAAAGCAAATATATGTAGTCATGGTGATACATTTGTTGGAGGACAGTTATGTATGCACATAGGTTCATAGGTTCATCATTTATATATAGTAGTGTTGCTTTCACCTTTTCTTGATGGAATAAAACTATGCCTATCATTTTTCTCTGCCTGTCTCAAGCACTGTGACACTGAGTAAACTCTGGGGTCTATAATATTGGTCCATTGATCTCTCATCAATTGATTAAGGCCAGCGAGGCAGGTGCTCTGCCTCACACATGTTTTTTTTGTTCCAGTTCCACAGCTCTCTCTGATGAATGAATCTGTCCCTCCAGCACGTTCTATTTATAACCGTGATAGCGACATGTGTCGTATACATAAATTCTAAATATTACATGCTGCTAGTGTGCTGGTAATTGTGTGCAGTTTTTTTTCTTCAACTATCAACTTCTATTCCATTTATATACTGTTTTGATATTACTCGTTAACCATGTTATGTTGCTCATCTCATTTGCATACATATTTTAAGTTTACCAATGATCGTTAATCTTACAATATATTTTTGCACACATATTTTAAGCATGCTATGCAAACATGATGCATTAGTTGCAAATAAGGATGAGTTATAGTGGAACTTTATTGTTATATACTGACACCTTAACATAAATGTGTGAGGCATACCTTGAGCAAAGAATAGGGGCCATATTGGTAAGGATTGTTCACAGAGACTCTGACTGATGTGAGACCTATCTGGCAACATAAATCTTTGCTGTCAGTGTCAACTTGCACTGCGCCAAATGTTTTGGAATTGGGCCCCATGACAGTGTTGCATGCCAGAGGGGCATGGCATATCTGTCTTACGTGTGTGTGTGTGTTTTCTGCACATGTGGGTTTTGCATTCGTACTGAAGGCTGAGATGTCAGTAAATGTACAAGTAATAGCTAATATGTGTCTGATAGAATAATTGCTGCATGGTATATAATATACCAAACTAACAATGCCAATACATGATGGATGTGCTGACCCATTCATGGCCTTCTTTTTATATCATCAATATATGACTCTTATGAAATTTAGAATGTTGAATAATTATAACATTACTCTTGTTTTTATTACACCTTTGTATTTTTTTGTTATGCAACATATAAAAAAACCTTGTGATCTGGACATGGTGACCATTATGTTTTTACAAAAAACTCACTATAATAGGATGTATATTGAGCAAACATTACTCATGTCCGAGTTCATAAGATTTGATGCTGTTACTTGCATATCATATAATCTCTTTACAGTTATGTTGGTTCCAATCTGTAATTACAGTGATACATAGTTGTTTCAGATATCTGCCTTTAAGGCTGATTTTGATATGTGAAACATGTCAGTAGATATTATGAAGCAGTAGATAGATGGGTCAATTTAGGATGACTTTCCATGTGTATTATATACACATCCATATCAGCACTGTGAGAGTTACTTCCTTTTCTTCATTTTCAGTATTTTTAGTAACATTTATTGTACATATTTTAATCTATTGTCCAGAAAAAACAAAGGGTAACTCTCTTCCAAAAAAATAGACTCCAGGCAGGTAAGGTTATAAGCACTTTTGTTCCCTTTATTCACACTCCAAAATGGAACTTCATCAGTATCTTTTTTTGGAAGAGAGTTACCCTGTGTTTTTTATGGACAATTGGTTTGGACTTTTCGTTTTTATAACATATTTTAATCTGTAGTTTGCTACACAATGTATACACATATGAATACTGTCATGTTTTGTAACACACCTGTCACAACATCACATTGTTTAGGGTTAAGCCATGTATATGATGACTGCCTACGTACATACATATTCAAAAGTTATTTTAACTGGCATATGAATTTCAGTGCATGCATTATCACTGACTGGGTTTTATTTCAATTATGTTTTGCATATGACTATGATGCATGTTACACACCATGGTGTAATTTATTATGGGCTGCATGTATGCCTGACATCACATGAGGTGTTATATTTGGAAAAAGTCAGACAGTATTGTAACATTACAAATATAGTTACACCATGTAAATTATGTAATTTTTTTATGTGTTTTCTTATACTCATTGATTTTAAGTTAACACATATAATGTATGGAAAATGTTTTGTTCCTGTGTTCAAACTTGACAGAGTGTGGGATCCATGCCTGTTCACTTTTTTTTTTAATTTTTCCAAGTCTTTCGGGTTTCTAATACCATGACAGGAATGGACCCCATTCCTGTGTCAAAGTATGATTAAAGTTCATGAGATTAATACTGTTTCAGTCTTTGATGTCAGCCAAGAGTGCTCTTCGCAGCACCCACAATGTGCCCAGTATTAGTACCTTCTGCAGTTCATAGAGAGTTACATGTATGAGTAACATATCTAAGTATGATTGTAAATTATCTTTTTATAAGATCCATTGCTCTTACAACTATTGGAACTGCCTGGGTATCCTTCTTCCACATTGCCTTAATTTCTGCCTACAAACCCTGGCATTTTAAGACTTTGTGTGTCTCTTTGTACATAGAACACTGTAGTTACTGGGTAGAGCAGTTTTGGTGATTAATGATACTTTTGTCTTCTTTTCACGGACTTCTATATCTGGTTTTCTCACATATATTTTTTTAACTTCTGGTAGTGGGTGAGCCTATGTAATATAAATGTCATTATTTTTTATAATGCTCTGTGGGTCATGTGTCCAATGTTTTTCAGCTACTTCAATATTATAATATTAGCCCAATCCCCAAATCAACAGTCTTGTCACATTATTATGCCTTTCAGTCTATAGTCTTTCTGCCATTAGTATATTCTGCCATTAGTATATCACAATCAGCAACATGATGTGTGACTCTTTCTAGACTGTTTATCCCACATGTTCAATACACTTTGTAAACCAATGTGCATGTAGTTTACTATCTTGTGCCGTCAATATTAACCTTTTGTCTTTTGGTTTAACTTCACCTCTCCTTAACCATTCCTGTGTTTGAACCTGATTAACATGAGGTTGTTCCAAGAGTTTTCTATACTTGTAACTATATTTAATAATTTTCCACATTTCTTACCTTCTCATCTGATCCTTCAACTTATATAATTTCTTTTGTTTTTTGGCATATTCAGTTGCTGCCTGATTTTTATCTACTTCTGTTTTGATTTTCATTCCCACTTGATATGATATGCTTCTGCTAAAATAAGCAGGGAAGTCTTCTTAGACTTATACTCCTCATGTTTTAAAACTTTCATTATGTCTGTTTCTTGTGAGGTCATCAGATATGTTTGCAGTCCTACAATTGCTGATCCATAGTCAACAGAACCAAGAGACTCTCCTCCAAAAAAGGAATCCAATCTGGTGGTCCACTGGCATAAATAAACTCTACAACAGAAGTAGGAAGAAACTGTTGCAGAAAAAGGTGAAGTCCCAAGACTGGAAAAACTCCCTTATTAGCCTCAACAAAAAGTTGAGATCCCTCATCAAAACTTCTAAATCCAGCTATGAAGACAGAATTGATGCAGACACTAAAAACAACCACAAAGCCTTCTATAGTTATATCAAGAATCTCCATGGCAATACCGAGGTTTGCTCTGAGTTACTTCACAATGGTACATCCTATACTAAGCCAACAGATATTGCCAACATACTGGCTGACAGATTCAGTGCCAACTTTACCCCTCTCTCCCCCCTAAAGGACAAATCACAATACTGGAGGAATGCCAGGCACCCAGCATTACTGCAGCACAGGTTAAAGCTGCATTATATGAGGTCAAGAATCCAGGTTCCATGGGACCTGACAATATCCCTGGATGTGTTCTACATGAATGACAAAGTGAACTGGCACCACATCTGTGTGCCCTGTTCAATTACAGCCTCACCTCAGGCTTTGTCCCTACCGAATGGTGCACTGCTACAGTCATTTCTCTCCATAAAGGGGAAGTGTCTACAGACAATGGGAATTATCACCCCATTAGCCTGACAAGTCTGATATGTAAGGCTATGGAGTGCATCATCATGGACCTAATTAACAAGAATATAGGGAATCTCCAAACTCTACATCCCATGCAATTTGGTTTTCTGAAAGGTAAATCATGCCTGCTCAACCTGGTTGACTTCTTTGGTTCAGTTACCAGAGCTGTGGATGAGGGAAAGGCAGTTCATATAACCTACCCCGATCTGGCCAAGGCCTTTGATACCATTTTCCACTCAGAAATTATTGATAAACTCACTAAACTAGGCATCAACCTCTATATCACTAGCTGGGTTGCAAACTGGCTCACAGATAGCACCCACACTGTGAAAGCAGTGGACTTCAAGTCAGACTGCCGACCAGTCATGAGTGGAGTCCCACAGGGATCGGTCCTGGGTCCTCTCCTGTTTGGCATCTACTTCTCAGAAGTCCAGGCCAACATGGAGAGACTTTGACTGACCAAGTTCACAGATGACTGCAAGCTGGGAGCCATTATTAACTCCCCAAGTGATGCAGACATCCTACAGAAATGCCTCACTGAGACCAATTACTGGTGTCAAAATCATGGCCTTAAGCTTAATGCCAAAAAATGCATAGTCATCTCCTTTGGGGAAAACTCAGTTCCCACTAATTACCACATTGATGGGAGCCCAATGAACACTGACAGTATTATAAGAGATCTGGGGTTACAGGTTCACAGCAACCTATTCTTCGACTACCACATTGCCACTGTGGTCAGAAAGTCCTTCTATGTGGCACATCTCATTACCAAGGGTTTTGGATCCAGGAAGAAAGAGGTCATCCTCTCTCTCTCTACTCTTCCATCATTAGGCCAATCATTGAGTATAATGTTCCATTTGGCATGTACCTCTCGAGACACATGCAACAGCTGGAATGGCCACAAATGTACCTCACAAAGAGAATCCTTGGCCTTAAACACATGTCCTACATGGACAGACTCAAAAAAACTGCAGCTATTCTCTGTCTCATATCGTCTTCTAAGAGGGGATCTCTGCTTGACTTACTAAGCCATGTCTGACCCAGCTCTGTTAGAAATGCTACATCTAAAGAAATCCAAATCCCTCTGCATCACACGGTACAGAGACCTCAACCTCATTACCAATGCAACACCTTAAAACAAACAGCGCAGACGAAAGAAAGAGTCACCAAATATCCCCCCTTTGATTGTATCCCTGGTAAGGCATATCATACATTTTTAGTACTCTTTTATCTATTGCCACCCAATCTTAGTTCCTAGTGCCTCTGTCGAGTAGAGCCAGTGGAGTGATCCCCGGCATGAATTTTCTATTTCCCATCCACTCATCAAGATTTCTCTTGAAGAGGGCCAGTGAGGTGCTCTGCTTGACATGTATGGGAAGTCTATTCCATAGCATGGGCAGTCTCTGGATTATGGACCTGTCCCTCCAGCATGTTTTGTAATGAGGTTGTGGTCTCTGGAGTGTGTGGTGTGGAGCAATTCGGATTTCTTTAGATGTAGCATTTCTAATAGAGCTGGGTCAGACATGGCTTTGTAAGTCAAGCAGAGATTGCCTCTGAATAGGCGACATGAGACAGAGAATAGTTGGAGTTTTTTGAGTCTGTCCATATAGGATCCTCTTTGTGAGGTACTTTTGTGGCCTCTCCAGTTGTTGAAGGTGTCTAGTGAGGTACATGCCAAATGGGGTATTGTACTCAATGATTGGCCTAATGAGAGAAGAGTGGAGGGAGACAATGATCTCTTTCTTCCTGCATGCAAAACCCTTTGTAATGAGATGTGCCACACAGATCTGACCACAGTGGCAACGTGGTGGTCAAATAAGAGGTTGCTGTCAACCTGTGTTCCCAGATCTCTTATAACGCCTTCTGTGTTCAGTGGACTACCATCAATGTGGTAATTCAAGGGAACCAGGATTTTTCCCAAAGGGGATGAAGACACATATTTTGGCATTGAGCTTAAGGCCATGGTTCTGACAACAATCTTTGGTCTCATTGAGGTCTTTCTGCAGGATGTCAACATCACCTGGGGAGTTAATAACTCCCAAATTCCAATCATCTGCGAACTTTGTCAGCCAGAGTCCCTTTGTGTTGGCCTGGACTTCAGAGAAGTAGATACCAAACAGGAGAGGACCCAAGACCGATCCGTGTGAGACCCCACTCCTGACTGGTTTGAAGTCTGACTTGGAGTCAGCTACTTTCGCACTGTGGGTTCTATCTGTGAGTCAGTTTGCAACCCACCTAGTGATATTGGGGTTGATGCCTAGCTTAGTAATTTTTCTATGATTCCTGAGTGGGGAATAGTATCAAAGGCCTTGGCCAGATTAAGGTAGGCTGTATGAACCACCTTACCTTCATCCACAGCTCTGGTGACTGATTCAAAGAAGTCGACCAAGTTGAGCAGGCATGATCTACCCTTCACAAATCCAAACTGTGTAGGATACAGAGTTTGGAGATTCTCTGTATCCTTGTTTATTAGGTCCATGATGATGAGTTCTATAGCTTTGCATATCAAACTCACCAGGCTAATGGGGCGATAGTTCCCGGGGTCTGTAGTCATTCCTCCTTTGTGGAGAGAGATGACTGTCACAGTGTGCCATTTGGTAGGGACAAAGCCTGAGGTGAGGCTGTGATTGAACATGGCACACAGGTGAGGTGCCAGTTCACTTTGTAGTTCATGTAGAACACAGCCATGGATACTGTCAGGTCCAATTGAAGCTGTATTCTTGGCCTTGAACAGTGCTGTTTTAACCTGTGCAGCAGTAATACTGGGTGCCTGGCAATCTACTGATATTGTGATTGGTCCTTTGGGGTAAAGTTAGAACTGAATCTGTCCACCAGTATATTTGCAAAATCTTTTGGCTCAGTATTGGAGGTACCATTATGCAGAAGTTCAGAGCAAATCTGGGTATTGCCATGGAGATTCTTTACATAACTATAGAAGTCCTTGTGGTTGTCTTTACTATCTGCTGCAATTCTGTTTTCATAGCTAGCTTTAGAGGATTTGATGAGGGATCTCAATCTTTTGTTGAGGCTGATAAGGGAGTTTTTCCAGTCTGGGGACTTCACCTTATTCCACATCAGTTTCCTCCTTCTGTTGTAGAGTTTGTTTATGGCAGGGGACCACCAGATTGCCTTCTGTTTTTTAAGGAGTAATTGGGTATGGTGAGATCCATTCATTAGTGTACGTGTTCGTACAGTGCATTGGTGTATGATTGGGCGGTCATGCAACTATTCTCCACTTGCTTGGGTGCTGTGAAGTTAGCCACCTCTGTTCTTAGGAGCCCAAAGTTAGCTTTGGAGAAGTTTTTCATGGTGGTTACCTTTGTTGGGGGGTGGGTGGGATGTGGATTTCCAAGGTGATTAGCTTGTGGTCGGATCTAACCAGAGAGGAGTTGACTATTGGTGTAGAGCAATGGTTAATGACCAGGTCAAGGATGTTGCTACCTCTAGTGGGGGTAAGAACGAGCTGGTCCAGGGCATTGGAATTAATGAATTCCAGAAAGTGTTGGGCAAGTGTATTGGTACATGAATAGTTTTCACAGTTAATGGAGGGGTAGTTGAAGTCGCCCAGTATGAGAATGTTAGGTTGGACCCAAATATTCTCCAGGGTGCTTAGGAATGTGGAGTGTGAATCTCGGGACATGGTTGGGGACCTATAGCAGGATACAACCTGAATTGCTGTCTTACCCAATGTTAGCTGCACCTGAAATGTCTCAGATGTGTTATGTTGGGCTACCAGTCTGGAGGTGTGCGCATCCTTTATGAATATGGAAATGCCACCACCTTTGGAGCTTCGGTCCAAGTTCTGGGGCTGAAAGGTGTGGAATGAGTTGTAGCCTAGTTGTGAAGGAGTACTTTCTGCTACCTTGAACCAAGTCTCTGTTACAGCACTAATGTCGATGTTCTCCATTTTAAGGAGTACTGTGAGTGAGTTCATTTTAAGATTTAGACATCTAGCATTGAGCAGCATGACCCACAAACTGCATTTGATTGTAGCTGTTACAGTGGTAATTTGGTCTTTGGAACACTGCCTAAAAAAGGCACTATAGGAGTGGCAAGAGTCTTGGCCAGTATCCAGAAGCCCAGCGTGACAGATGCAGGCCATCTCTGGCAAAGCATTGAGGTCTGTCAATCATGTCATCCCAGGCAGACAGATGCTGGATCCCCTTAGAATGACACCAGAATCTTAGCCAGTTGTTGAAATCAATAATTTTCTGCTTGTACTGTGGTATAATTCTGGATGATGATAAGATGCTGCTCAGGGCTAGCGTCATACCCGTCTGGACTACATAATCTGAAAGCTCCTCCATGTCTCTTTTCATGTAGTCCATGGAGGTACGTCTCAGGTCATTCACACCCACATGTACAATGACAGAGTCATATTTGTACCTGTTGTTGAGGGAACTGAGTGTATGTGTTATGTGGCAGATCCTGGCACCTGTTAGGCAGCTGACTGTTACTTTCTCCTTATTCAAGCTAATGAGTGGGATATTAGTGTACCTCACTATTGTCGAGTCACCTATGACTAGTGTGTTGGGCATGCTGTTTTGCCTCAGGGGCTTTGGTTGAGTGGCACACTGTTTAGGAGAAATATGTATCTCGTGATTAGTGTTGTGTTGTGGTGGTTGAGTGAGTTTCTGCCTTGGAAGTCTCTGCTGTTTGGTTAGATTTTTATTGAGAACCTTGCGAAGGTGGGTGTGTGGTTTGTGTTTTTATGTGAAGGCAATGCTGGTGTGTGTTCTGGAGGCCTATGTGTTCCATGTGGTGTGGTGCAAGTGCTGACCTTCTCCTCTTGACAAGCTATTCCGGTCTTGGCTGGAGAGTGTGTGGCTTCCAATTTGGACATATAAGTACATCTCTCACAAGTCTGAGTGTTGGTGGGGGGCATTGTCAGTGTACATGAGGTAGTTACTACATTGCCTCAGGATGCCCACATTCACCAGGTTAATAGGAGAAAACACAGGAAACTGACCTTTAGACATGCCTGGAGGGGTGGGCATTAATATGTACTTCAGCTGTTTCCTTTTAGAACATTTAGTGCTGGTAGCACTTTTGTGTACTACAATAATTGCGACAAGAAGTCTGGTAAAGTGCTAAACTAACAAGCTAGTAAAAGTGCAGGAGAGTAGAGAACTAGCAGATCTAAAGTAAAAATTGAAGAGCAGACTTTGGCACTGCTCGGAAGCTTACAAACAGTCCTGGATACAGCAAATCTGTATCTGGACTAGATTAGTTACGGGAAAGATGGGAAACAAGCGCAGATGTGGGCTTTTAAATCAGAAAGTTGAAAGAGATGGAAAAACTTCCCAAATGGTCTATAAACTACAATTTCTGGGCCAAGCAACACTCTTCTTGTGGTAGATAGGCTGCCTAGTAAGTGCCACTCCCACTGATAAGACAGAAGGATTCCCTCCAGTACAAAAAAGCTTACAAACAATCCTGGATACAGCAGATCTGTACCTGGACTAGACTAGTTACAGAAAATTTGGGAAACAAGTGCAAACGTGGGCTTTTAAACCAGAAAGTTGAAAGAGATGGAAAAACTGCCCAAATGGCCAATAAGCTACATTTTCTGGGCCAGAAACCACTCCTCCTGTGGTAGATGGGCTACCCAGTGCTTACCACTCCCACTGATAAGCTAGAAGGCTTCCCTCCAATGCAGAAAGGCTTGGGGCTCAGAAGCTTACACACAGTCCTGGATACAACAAATCTGTACTTGGACTAGACTAATTACAGGAAAGCTGGGAAACAAGTGCAAATGCAGTCTTTTGAACCAGAAAGTTGAAAGAAATGGAAAACTACCCAAACAGCCAAAAAACTTACAATGTCTGGGCTAAAAAACACTCCTCTTGTGGTAGATAGGCTATCTAGTGCTTACCACTCCCCCTGATAAGCTAGAAAGCTTCCCTCCAACACACAAAGACTTGGCAGGGCTCAGAAGCTAACCAACAGTCCTCCAATGCAGAAAGGCTTGGGGCTCAGAAGCTTACACACAATCCTGGATACAGCAAATCTGTATTTGGACAAGACTAGTTACAGGAAAGGCAGGAAACAAGTGAAAATGTGGGCTTTTAAACCAGAAAGTTGAAAGAGATGGAAAAACTGCATAAATGGTCAATAAACTACTTCTGGGCCAAAAAACACTGCACTTGTAGTAGATAGGCTACCTAGTACTTACCACTCCCACTGATAAGCTAGAAGGCTTCCCTCTAACACAGAAAGGCTTTGGGGGCTCAGAAGCTTACAAAGAGTGCTGGATACAGTAAATATGTACCTGGACTAGACTAGTTACAGGAAAGGTGGGGAAGAAATGCAAATGTGGGCTTTTAAACCAGAAAGTTGAAAAAGATGGAAAAACTGCCCAAACGGCCAATAAACTACAATTTCTGGGCCAAAACACACTCCTCTTGTGGTAGATAGGCTACTTAGTGCTTACCACTCCCACTGATAAGCTAGAAGGTTTCCCTCCAACACAGAAAGGCTTGGGGGGGCTCAGAAGCTTACCAACAGTCCTGGATACAGCAAGTCTGTATCTGGACTAGACTAGTTACAGGAAAGGCAGGAAACAAGGTTAGAATTTTTTTTTTACATAAAAGCAGCTAAAACAGCAGTAAGTACAATTCAAATGCAGTGCAGGCTAGCACACTTGAGTGTGTAGCAATATTATGGCAAATACATTTTAAATAAATGCAATTAAATTAACAAATGACTAAAAACAAGTGCTGAAGGCAATAAATTAGAAGGCTATTAATAAGCAGCAATAAGTGCAGAGTAAGAGCAACTGAACAGATAACAGCACACAGAACAGCAACCCAAGACAGTTACAGTTAGAACAGCTGAATAATATATATATATATATATATATATATATATATATATATCTATATATATAGATATATATTTATTTATTTATTTATTTATTTATTTTTTGAGGGAGGGAACAGAGCAGGATTAAGAAGCTACAGGGGTTGTCCTTCCCAAATACTCTCTTTGAACACAGTGGACACAGCTGAAGAGATGGGACTGGTAGGAGTGCCTGAAATCAGAATATGATCTCACTGCACTCTGTTGAGTGAGCAAAATGAGATGGGCCCAGAAAGAGTAAGAACTATTTACTCAATTCCAGTGTTTAGTTTATATGGCATTAGAAGGCAAGTTATTGTTCTATAGTTTTTTTAGGATAGCTTGCATGTTCACTCTTAAGTAGGAGTATTGTGTTTCCTGTTGCTAATCAGGTTGGTATCTGTTTGGGGTGTGCATGTAAATAGTTCTTACTCATGGCTAAATCTTCATGTAAATATGTTAACATTTTAGCCAGAAGTAAGGTACTGCATCAGGGCCTGGGGTTTTCCAATAAGGAGCTTTTCTTAACTTGTTTCAGTGTCTCAGGCTATTTCTGCATCCCATTTCATATCCTGTACATTTTAACGTCTTATTCTTTTTTTTTTTTTTTACTTCTCTCCATTCAGCACCTTTATTATAGTCTTTAAGATCTTCATAAATATTTCTTGAAAATGTGTCAGTTTCTTCTTTTTTGGTGATGTTTCAGTTCCTTTTGCCTCATTTTCCAGTTCTCTATAATTTTTGGGGGGTCATTAATAAATTGCTTATTTTTACTTTTCCTTTATATTTATCTGGATATGTTCCAAGTTTTTTCTGTCTGTGCTGGTATTTTTAGTTTATTTGAGATAGTGCATGATAGATACTGATTTGTTTTGATCCTGTGCTTTGCTTTTATCATGTCTTTCTTTCTGAGTATTTTTTTGATCTGTTCCCTCTTCTATACTCTTCTACTGATGGCACTTCTTGTCTTAATTGCTTTTTAGTTTTCTCTATTCAATACTTCCATGATGGCATTTGATTTTTACTGTTCCTATCCCTTACTGCCCTGTGTTTTTGTGGTAAGACTTTTTCTGTTATTAACTTAGCTGTACAGTAGTATATCCTATGTTCCTCTGTTATACTGCATGAATCTCTTTAAACAGTCCTAATCACTGTGTTCATTTGTTTTATCAAACTTTTAGCTTTTTGTGTTTTATTGTCTTTCAGTAGTCTAGTTCTTTCATTGATTTTAATATGTCTGTCCATCTCTAATAAATCAAGCAACTCTTCTCTTAGATCATTTTTGTATAAACTGAGGGCACTTTATTTGTCTCTGTTTCCTGCAGGCATTCTACAGAAAGTTACAGAGCACTATCCTGTACCTCATTCTTTTCAGTTTCATCCTGTGTTATTCATTGCTCTTTCATATGGGAACTCACTGGCCTATCACTCCACAACATTGACTACATCAGAGTTGCCACAGTTTTCTGTTCCTTCCCTTACTGTGCAACTCCAACTGAACTTTTCTACTGATTTCCATTGAAAGGCTGCAAAGTATCTTCATATGGCAGCTGATCATGTTCTCCACTCCGCTGGTTTCCCCACAATTTGGGGATCCATTGCTTAAATCCTTCACTTAGCAGGTGATCCATAACCTCAGTTTCTATTTATTTAACTTTTCCATTAATAATTCTCTTTTATACTTTTCCTCTTTGCTTTTTTATTTTTTGTATTGTAAAATGTTCCCTATCTAATGCCTTTGCCTGTATTTCTCTTCAAATAACTTTGATACTACTCATTTTTACTGATTAATTTTGCTTTCTACTTTGCATAAGTATTGTACCATATTATATCTCTTTTTCTTTTCCGTGCCCATATTTCTTTTTCAGATGTCTCCTGTTCCTCCTGTTTCACCTTATTTTGGGGACTTGTTGTTCCATCGTGCTGTGATATGACCTGAGTTAGACTTTCTATACTAAATCCTTCACTTTCCAGGTATTCCATAACTTTAGCTTCTGTTTTTTTTTAACTTCTTTACTAACCTTCTGTTCTATGCCCCCTCTTTCTGATGTCATTTTTTGTATTGTGAAATTTCCCATATCTGGATGTTTTTGTCTGTATTTGTCTTTGAATATCTTTGGGGTTGCTGTTTTATATTGACACATTTTGCTTTCTCCTTTGCATAAATATTACACTATATCAGAGCTCTCTTTCATTCCCATTTCATATTTATAACTTTCAAAAATCCCTAGATTTTCTTCTTTACACTGTTGCACTTCCTTAGTTGCTTTCCTTTCCAAAAAGGCCCAAGGTTTCTTGGTCTAGATAATATAAAATGTCCTATGCAGACCTCCTCCTATCCCTTTATTCTGTCTCCTACAGGCTGTTGAGTGGAGATCTATACCAGGCATACTTAACATTGTCAGACCCCACTCTTATGGACCTCCTGCATATCCACAAAACAAATAGTACCAAAATTACCCATGCAAAGCACTTAAACCTTGCCTATAATATAAATAGGACTTGCTGAAGACACAGATATGTATCCCAGTGACTACCCCATCTCTGGAATAGGTCGCCATCCAAGTGAAACAGAGTTCCTCCCTAATCCCAGTCAAGTGTAACTTGGACATTTGGATGAGGAACAGGAAATTCATCCCTGGCTTGGCATTTGTGTCTCTAATGGACACAGGCAACCTGTAAATGGTTCATCTCCCAGACCCCTCCTTGTAAATGTTTCATCTGCCAAGCTCTTGCTTACACTTATCAAGGGTAGCAGAACTTGTCATAGATTTGGGATGCATGGCTAGGCTTAAAAAGGTCCTTTGGGTCATTAGCCTAGTAAACAACTATGAACGTATGAACCTATAATGGCTTATATACATTTGTCTTCATTTGTTACTTTACAAATATTCATGCAATTTCCGTTGGACTTATGTAAATTCTGTAGATGTGCATTGGTGATGAACATGCATATATTACTTGATGAATAACTTTTTCTGGAATACGTATTTAACATGACTAATTGTGGTTGCACTGACATCGCTGGTTATATCTGTCTTGTGCAAAGGTATTCTCCATAGACTTTGGCATATTTGCATATTACCAAGTTAGCCTGAAATCATGTGTGAAACTGGGCAGATTGAGTAAAGTTTTGCAAACTTTATAGAATCCAACCCAATGACTGTTATGTGTGCTGGCATTTTTAAGAAATAATAAATTATTGGTGGTTTATTTTATAAGTTGTATTTCCCTTATGTCATTAAAATAAACTGTGGAATACATTTAAATGTGTTAATATAGAAGCATATCACCATTTAACATCCGTTTTGATTTGGTTAATATAATTTTGTTATATCAAACCACTTCCTACATTGCATTTTCCTCTATCCCTTTCTCCTGTATTTTGTCTTTATATTTTGTTTTCTTGTTAGATGCCTGGAGATAAAGCATGCATAAATGTGTAGGCTGCTTTGTGGCTAATGTCTGCTAAAATATATTTATGTACTGAAACTATGTTTTAAGAGAAATACACATGAAAATTTGATTATGCCCCCCATTTGATTATCAGAACTCACAAAGTATCAATTGCACATCTTATTTTAAATGACCTTGGTGACTGTATATAACCGTAATGTTCTAAAACATAACAATAATATGCCCTCCATAATCGTGCACTCTGGTTTGCAGACATTAAATCACCTTTCTCTTTCCCTTACCTTGTTGTTGTTCTGATTCAAAATCCTTATCCTAAACTGTTCTCCTTCTGGCAAACTGATATTGCATTTTAGGAGAGGATGATGAAAGTGCATACTGCAGGCTATTAGGAATTTCACCAGAGACATAAGCAACGGTCGAACAGTAAAGTAGTATGTGCCTTAAATGCTAAAGGAATTGGTCTGAAATTACAAATATATTTCCACACATACTACACGGTGTATTTATAAAGAAAGCATTGAGGTAAGAACAGCAGTTAGTGCACCTAACTACAAATTTAGTTTTACCGCTCTTCACTCATGATAAAGAAACAAAATGTCACTGCTCTGTTTTGTAATTATGTGGTGTGAATATTCAAGATTACTATCAATGTGTTTAATGCTAATTTATGTTACAGTTCCCTCACTTACATCATAAATAATTCACAGCATTTGGTAATAATTAGTCATGAGGTCAGAGTAATGATGCGTGTTATTTCTCAGTTCTTTTGTCTCCTTCCACTCAGCACTTTTTATTTCATTCACATTGTTTAATTAAGTTATGCATCCTTGTACTTTTTGTGTCATTGCTGAAAAACCTAATTTTTCATGTCTGCAAATTACCTCAAACTTCTCAGCTACCTTTATTCTGTTCTGTCTTTGTTCTCCATAGTGATGTTTTATACCTTTAAAGAAGCATATATCAGGAACTATATTCTTTTGTGTCTTCCTCAAGGTTGACCTTCAGTTGCTCTACTTGGAGTTTGTACCCCAGGAGGTTTCCTCTGATCATCAGACTGGACTTAGAGATCCTGCCACACTGATATAACATTATTCTTTATAATATGTAACCACTGCTTTAACTGTTACGCTAATTTGTTCATTATCTTTTGCTTCACCCTAGGCAGTCAAAGTCAAACGTTATAAATGTTTTTGTACAGATACGTTTTAGCACTTTATTTCTTTTGTTCAGTATTCCTGAAGGTAAGTAAGAGCTTTTCTGATAAGCTATTATTTTTGGACATACAGGATTATATAGTTGGTGAAAGGGTATGCATAGTACTTTAATTGCTTAACCATCCCAAGCCTTTCTTTCTTTTCTTAAAGAAAAAGGCAAGAATAATATATATCTGTAGATCTATCTATATACATATTGAAAAGATCCACACACACACACACACACACACACACACACACACACACACACACACACACACACACACACACACACACAGGTCATTATATATATATATATATATATATATATATATATAGCCAGGTAAAGCACTCTCCTCAGAAACACCAAATCGTTCATCAGTTTAGTACTAAGCTAACTGCCCTTGAGAGCCATTTTAAGCTTAGCCAATTATCCCTATATATATATATATATATATATATATATATATATATATATATATATATACAGATAGCTACAGAGAGAGAGAGATCATACACTGTCATATCCTTTCTCTCTCTCCAGAGTTAGAAGCTGTAATGAAGAGTTTCATCCTGCTTAATTTCATAGAAAAGTGCAGTTATGTGAGTAATCTTACCATAATTGTAGATTCTTGAATGATCAATGCTGCAGTATCCTAACTATATGGGTTATATCATGCCAAGGATATAAGAGGTAACCAGCTTTCAAAGCTTTAGGCCACCTTCCATGTGTCAATCAATTACAAGCTGAACTGCCTAAAAAGACAGGTTTTAGCTCCGTGCCCTTTAAAGTTTTCATGCCAACAGAGACAGGAAGGCTAAGCCCTGAAATGACATAGCTAGCAATAAAATAAAAAAATATATATAATACATATATATATATATATATATATATATATATATATATACACACACACACACACACACACACACACACACACACACACACACACACACACACACACACACACCCTGGCATCAATTAAAAACAAAGGGAGAAGCTACTGCAGCAGTAATCATTTGAACATCTACTGTTATGGTAAGTTTGCTTATACATCTGTACTGCTACACTAACCTTAGCTATATGGGTAGATTACCATAGCTTATAACATTTGGGAGTGAAGAGGAATGGTTATTGAGCCCCTGGATAATAGTCTTAGCAAAGACTATTCTTGACCTAGAGATGGATTCAAACTTGCAGTGCTTTGCAAAAGTATGTACAGAATACCATGTTAGGGTTTCTAGAATACTTATAGTATACAACCCTTTCCAAAAAGCTACAAATAAAGTCAAACACTGCTAAAGTGAGCCTCAACTAATTCTGCCTGGAATAATTTTGTTGTGTTGAAAATAACAAATGGTAATAAACTGAGACATCTATTTGGAAGTAGCCCGTTTTGACACAAATTGTCCCTCCTTATTTTCACAAGAAATAAACAACTGATCCAAAGAGCTAAAAGATGTTGTCCTGTCAAGATAGCACCTGCATTGTCTGTAGATATTGCTATGTAAAATCCTTTTTCCTTCATTTTTAGCTACAGAAAAGAAAACAGGGAGATGGATAGTTTAGCTTAAAAGTAAATGGGATACGACTTTAGACATAAAGAAGAATAAGTTCTCAAATAAGCCCTGTCTCTTTGGAAAATGAGATAGAGTTAACTCATCATAACAACTTGCAACTCAGATACTCTTATTGCAGAAGTCAGAGCAATTAGTAAAACAGTTTTCCATGTGAGGAACCTCAAGTCGACCTGATTGAGTGGTTAAAAATGGAGCAAGCATTAGCTTCTCTACCACAAAATTAAGATACCAATGTGGCGCCACCTGTTTTCTTAGAGGTCTCTTATGGAAAACCCCTTTCAAAAACATTTTGACATGATAATACATTGTAATCAGGGGATCACTGGGCAGAAATGCTGAAACAATACCCAAAAATTGAACCTTGATGGAGGAGTAAGAGTGGTCAAAGGATAGTAACTCACAAAAATATTGTATAGCCAGAGAAACACTAGTCCTGAATGAGTGCTGATTATGCTGTTGGCAGCAATTGGAAAACATTTTCCATTTGCTAATATATGATTTTTTAGAAGCAAGCTTAATTGCTCCTTTAGTGCTTGCTACACATCCTTAGTAAACACGTGTCAAAAGGGAATAAAGACCCTATCATCCAGGCAGTCAGTTGAAGTTGATTGTAGTCAGGGTGGATCAATCAGCCCTTTTTCTTGTGTAAGTAGATACATTCTGTGAGGAAGCTTGTAATTGCCCATGGACATTTGCAAAAAAAAGGAGATCCAGTGGTGCCTGGGCCAAAAGGGAGTCACCACAATATTCCTGGGAGATTTATTTAACATTTGTTAACCGGGAAAGTCTGACGTGGAACAAAGCCAATTTTCAGCAAAGGCCCAGGGAGAAACACTCCAAATGCATGTCTTTGAATGTGGGAGTAAACCCAGGACATACAGACTCTGCACAGAAGGCGCCCCAGCCAAGAATCAAACTGGAGAACTTCTTGCAGAGAGGCAACAACACTACTGCTGCACCATGGCACCGTCCAAGATTCATCATAACAGAAGATTCCTTCTGAATTTTCAGAAGTAGCCTGGACATTAGAGGTAAGAGTAGAAAAGCATACAGTAACATTCCTATCCATGGAAAGGAAAATACATCTGTCTTCCAGGCCTTCTTGCATAGAGTCCTATAGCAATATTTTGCTAGCTGATTGTTCAGAGAGTAGAGTAGAGGCAAAGAGATCTACTTGAGGAACGTCCCACAAATGGATCAAATCTTGGAAGACCACCCTGATATAGTTTCCATTTATGAGGGTCTACCTTTGTCTTGCTCTACCACATAATTGTGATCTGACAGGATGTAAGATGCCTGTTCAGTGATACTGTGCTGTAAAGTTAGATCCCAAGCTAAAATGAATTGTCTACAAAGAAGGTATCACCTGGTTGCCCCTTGCATGTTGATGTATAACATGCTTGTGGAATTGTCAGTAACAACATGAAGAAGTCCAGTGAACCAGATATGATTCCAAGAAATTGAGTTCCTTGATCAGGGAAAGCATTTCCTCTATATTTATGTGCTTGTTTGTGTCCTTGGTGTCCCAGACACCTTGCACTTTTATCCCTACTGAAATTGCTCTCCAAGCAAAGTACAAATTGCCTGTGGTGACTGCTTTTGAGTATATGTGTGTGTGTGTGTGTGTGTGTGTGGGGGGGGCATGGTAGTCCTGGATTTATGAATATTTGCTGTCTCCATCAAGAGTTTTCTCTTCTGACAAATCCCATAACTGACACTTGAAAAGATAATGGGTATTCGTGTCGGGACTAAACAGACTTTACATACCATTGTATCTTTTTTATATGGACCCTTGCCAGGGCTATCATTAGAATCACAGATACCATGAGACATAAAAATCCTCAGGTATTCCTTGACAATGAGTGAGATCAGAGTGAAACACCCTATAAACAGATCTAGATATAGATCTATTTTGTCCTGTGATAGGAAAACTGTTTGAAATGAGGCGTCTTGCAAACACCTCAGAAAACGCAATCCTGTGTGATGGAGACAGAAAATACTTTTGAATTTCGTTCTTGCAATCCCAACTTGTGAAAGAAGGGTCCTTGGAGAATAGCCTTAGCAAAGCCTGTTCTTGACATAAAGAAGGAATCAAACTTGCAGTACCCAAGTGAGACGTACTGAAAATTTGCAAAAAGACTGTGAAAGAAAAACAAGTTGTCTAAATATGGACAAATGTGGAAACGTTTTTGCCTGCAAAGAATTATAGCTTGAGCTAGACACTTTGAATATTCTTGGTGCAGTGGGTAGTCCAACTGGTAAGACAGAGAAATGATAATGTGATCCAGATACACAAAACCTTAAGAAATAACTGATGGATACGATGAATAGGAATGTGATAAGTATCTTTTAAAGCTAGTATTACTTGGAAACTGAAATGAGAAAATAGATGTAAACAGGTCTGAAGAAATAATATTTTGAACTTGAGCACTATCACAAATTTGTTTCGGAAAGAAAGCTCCAGAACCTGTCTCGAAGCATTTTCTATCTTTGGCACCAAAAACAGCTTCTTCTTTCGGCTTTTCCCGGTTATGGGTCACCACAGCGGATCACCTGTCCGCTCATGATTGGCAGTGGAGTTTTACAGTGTCGAGTTGCCAGCCCAGCACCCAACCTTCCACAGAAGGCACACACTCACACCTAGGGCCAATTTAGAGTGTACAATCCACCTACTGCATGTCTTTGGGATGTGGGAGGAAACCAGAGTACCCGGAGGAAACCCACGTGCCACAGGGAGGACATGCAGACTCCACACGGAAGGCACCCCAGCCGAGGATTGAACTGGAGAACCTCTTGCTGTGAGGCAACAATGCTAACCACTGCACCACCATGGCCGACCTTGGCACCAAAAACATCATTGAATAAAAATGTTTCCCAACAAGGGGGAACTGACTCTATTTCTCCCTGAGATAACATATGTTGAAGGACAGGGGGCAATAGAAGAGTTTGATCTGGTGGATGAGGAATTATCCCCTGGAAAGAAGATGTTTTCACCCACTGCCATCTGTAACCCTGATGAACGATCTTTAGAACCTATTTGTCTGAAACTATCTGTTGCTTAAGAGAGAGAAGTGGAGGTTCAAATGTACTGTAAGGGAAAAGAGACTGCCAGGGTGAGAGGAGGTGGGGCATAGTCCCTTAAATAGTCATTCTGAATTCTTTGGACTGTTCTTTTATTTGGGGAGTTCCTTGTATTTTTTGGAAGCCCCTTGTCATTGCTTCTTAAATGTCTGTTTACTCGGATTTTGCTGAGACAATTTAATTTGTTTCTTGCCAAAATTTTAAGAAGAGTTACAAAACCTATTAGAAAATTTTATAAAGGTGGGTTGAAAAGGCTTAGAGTTTCTCTACTTCAGCTTACCATTCTCATTACAATTTTGATAATTTCTGCAACAAAGGGGCCAAAAACTAAGGTGGCATTCATAGTAAATTACGTAAATGCACTGAGGCTATCTGTAGTGTTTGTGGATGAGGGCAACTGAGCTGCTATACATAAAGGCCATTTATTCCAATGTGAGATGACCTCAAATGTGCTTATGCAAATGTGTAAATAAGGCTTTGTGCCCATTAAGTGGTGCACAGCTACAGTTATCTCACTCCACAAGGGGGGATTCACCTTGGATCCCAGGAACTACCGTCCCATCAGTCTGACAAGCCTGATCTGCAAGGGCATGGAATGCATTATCATGGAACTTATAAACAAAGACATCGGCAACCTTCAAACACTGGACCCCTCCCAGTTTGGGTATGTGAAGGGCCGATCCTGTCTCCTGAATCTGATTGACTTTTTTGAATCAGTCTTCAGAGCTGTGGATGAGGATAAGGCGGTCCACACAGCCTATCTGGACCTCGCCAAGGCCTTCAACACCATCCCCCACTCTGGAATCATAGATAAACTTACTAAGCTGGGCATAAATCCCTACGTCACTCAATGGGTTGCCAACTGGCTTACTGACAGAACCCAGACTGTAAAAGTAGCAAACTCCAAATCCAGCTCCAGACAAGTGACAAGTGGAGTACCTCAGCGTTCAGTCCTGGGACCACTCTTGTTTGGCATCTACTTCTCTGAAATACAGGCCAACACTAAGGGACTCAGGCTAACAAAGTTCACAGATGACTGCAAACTAGGAGCCATTATTGAATCCCCAAATGATGTGGATATTCTACAAAAGGGCCTTACAGAAACAGATGCCTGGTGCCAGAGCCATGGGCTCAAGCTTAATGCCAAGAAATGTATAGTTATTCCCTTTGGAAAAAAACATGTACCCATGAATTACCACATAGATGGCAGGACACTAAACATCAAAAGTGTGATGAGAGACTTAGGGACACAGGTGGACAGTGGTCTCACTTTCGATAACCACATCGCCACAACAGTCAGGAAATCCTTCTATGTGGCACACCTCATCACTAAGGGCTTTTCATCCAGAAAAAAGGAGGTCATTGTCCCACTGTACGCATCCCTCATTAGACCCATTATAGAGTATAATGCCCTGTTTGGTATGTACCTCACAAGACATCTGCAACAGCTGGAAAGGCCATAGAAATACCACACTAAAAGAATCACAGGCCTAAAGTAGATGCCATATGCTGACCGTCTAAACAAACTCCACCTATACTCTGTGGCATATAGTCTACTCAGAGGTGATCTCTGCTTAACCTACAAGGCCATGTCAAACCCTGAGCTGTTGGACATGCTTCACTTAAAGAAATCCCAATCCCTCAGGGCCACACACTCCAGGGATCTAAACCTTGTCATCACAATGAAAAAAACATGCTGGAGGGATAGGTTCCTGACCAGAGACTCCCCATACTCTGGAATAGACTGCCCATACATGTCAAGCAGAGTGCCTCATTGGCCCTCTTAAAAAGGAACCTTGATGATTTGGTGGGAGATAGGAAATTCACCCCGGGGATCATGTCAGTCACCCTGCTAGACAGGGGTCCAGAGAAGTAAATATTGTGGGAAGAAATATCCAGGGAATTATGACTAGGCTTGTATAGGCCATGGGCCAATAGCCTAGTACCATCCTATGAACCTATGAACCTATGTAAATGAGTTGTGATGCAAATATCCCTGTGCTAATGAAGTATGTTTTACACCATTTGCCATTCATAGCCAAATGTTCCTTCTTTTCTGTGCTGATTGCAGCTGCTCTATATAAAGGGAAGCCTCACCAGAGTTGCAGTCAGTAAAAATGCAATCACTTGCTACTAGCTTTGCTATTTCCTGGACTGAGAATCTTATCTTGGGTAGGCCAAAACTGTTTTCATCCAGTGGTGCTGTCAGGTCAAGAAGGTGAAAATATAAGCAAATAATAACTCATTATACCTTTGATAACCAGGGAAATCCTTGATAGGTTTAGAAAGAACAGGGGCATTATATAGCTCTTGTTGGCTATATTTGACCCCCACAGGAGCACTGGAGGAATGTGTTGACTTCCTGACCCTGTAGACATGCCGGTATGTGTAGACCTCAGTACACTTGCTACAGATTCCTTCCAGTGACAGACTGGAGACACATTGGGGATTTCATGGGCTTCTGCCACAAGGATACTGCAGCAGTTCCTGGATGTACTATTGGCATGAGTGGATAATTATATCTATTTCCTGGTGTCACCTCATGAGCAAGCCATGATTATTCTTTCCTTTTATGGGCTGGCACATTCCCCTGAGGTACTTGGTATGATAGATTGCATACATTTTGCAATTGTGGCCCTTCCATCTCCATGGAGGAGTGGTAATGCAATAAGAAGGGCTTCCATTCCATCGATTTCCAGGTACTGTATGATGTATTGGGGTGCATCACCAGCATCTCTAAACAGCATCTGGGCAATGTACACTATTCCCATAACTGGCATACTATCTCACTTTACTACTTTCTCAATATTAGTATGCCCAATGTTCATCTTGTTGGTAAGTGGAATTTCTTTTTTTTACATTGTATTGTACTGTAGGTAAAGAGGCAGCATCTAGTCCTCAACAAGGGACCATGACATTGGGGTTAGAATATTCTTTATTCTAAAAAAGCACATAGAATATAATTGATGCATGCAGTGATATATATATATATGGGTTATACTGTGTGGTGCATGGACTGCTGTCATTGTTCATCTGAATTTCACTTTCATCTGAAAATGTTTTTTATTTTCTGTTAGAAAATAATACTTATATTACTGCCATACCTGAATGTCCAGTGACTGTTTTCCGTGATGTTGTAAGACATCATATAAAAATAATTCAAATTTTTGTCTACTTTCAGAAATATGGTCTGCTTTATAGATAACATAATTAGACAAAAATAATAAATATAAATGTTATGCTGTTTACATATATATATATATATATATATATATATATATATATATATATATATATATATATGTGTGTGTGTGTGTGTGTGTGTGTGTGTGTGTGTGTGTGTGTGTATTATGCTTTCTTTTCTTAGATTTTTTTGGTTGTAATGTACATCAGATTAATTTTAGGCTATTATACACAGTAAATTCTGATTTCAGAAATACAGTGAGGAGGGTGAAGAGGCAGCAGTATAAGTTTACATGGCCGGATACTCATTTTAATGTGTAATTTGCTTATGATATATTTCTCCTGAAAATTATTGTGCATTAATATTTTTATGTTGTAGGTAACTGCCACCTATAGGAATGCTAATTCATGTAGCATTGCTTTTTGCCTATCTTTTATTGATGGTGTACTTACTAGTTTTACAGGGATAAAAATACATACATACATTTGCAAATTTACCCAAAACCTCATTTTAGTTAAACAGACACCTGTGTCTTTAAGATGATTTCCAGTAGTTATAGATCAAATGAGTCATACAGGTCTCGTTTAGATAGGCTAGGCAATGGTACAAGTGATTCTGAGGATGTGCTACCATGAGAACTGTAAGGTGGCATGGTCTGAGGTTGTGAACTACTTGTTGCAAGTGATTCTGCTGTCACTGACCTCACAATGATACATGGCCATAATCTTTAATTTGAATGTGAGGTTCTGCTAGGTGCAGATGAATGCTGACAACATTATCATCATCATTATCTTCATCATCAACCCCCCTTTTTTCCATTTTCCTACATGTGGTCAGGGTGTCATATCAACTGTCTCCATCTCTCTATTCATTGTTAGTCTTTTACCTTTTTTTGACACATGCCTGACTATTGCAGGTCTTCTCTCACACAATCCAGTCTCCTCTTTGCTGGAAAACATCGTATCATTTTGCCTTTATTCTGCTGGTCCAAAATCCTCTTCACCAGATTGCCTTTTGCTGTTCTGCACATGTGCCTGAGCCACCATAATCTTTTCTCTTGGACCTTTTCTTCAATTGGAGCTAGTTTGGTTTCTGCTGCTATCATTTCTTCATCTGTTCCACAATGTACATCCTACCACCCTTCTCAGGAACTTATCTCCATCACATCTAGCTTCCTCAACTGCTCTTCCTTTACTGCCCAGGCTTCTATACTGTACAGTAGTGCTGGTTGCATCACTGTTTTATATACCTTGCTTTTTAGCTTCATTGGCATTCTTATTCTTATTCTACACTACACCCGACACTCTGTGCTAGTTGGCTGCAGACCCTATGATTCTTGCTTTGACCTACTCATTCAGACTTCTCTTCTACTCAACTATCCCTCCCAGATACTTGCTGTCTATCTCAATTGTCATCTTTTTATTTCCCTGATTTGCTGCCATTATAACTACTTTATTTGAACTCAGTTTCATGCCATGTGCCATCAGTTTTGCATTCCATTCCCCTATCCTTTGCTGACGTTTTTGTTCAGAGTAATGTCACATCATCTGCATACAGCAACTTTATTGATCTGTTGCCTCCAACCATCTTGCTAATGTAGCCCATAGACAGTATAAACATCAGTGGGCTCAGATTTGAACCCTGATGCACACCCACTCCCACTAGCAACCTCTCTTATGAGACCGAATATGACTTGTACTTGAGTCATTGGCTTTTTGTAATGCCTGCACTAATTTTAACAATGTTTCTAGGACTTTGAACCACTGCAGTACTGCTCAAATCTGCTTTCTAGGACCTTGTCATATGCTTTCTCCAAGTCTTTCTTAATTTCTAGCTTCTTTTCGACTATCTGTCTCACTGCAAACATTGGACAATGTGCACTGCATCCTGATCTGAATCTGAACTGCTCATCTTCCATCTTACTTTCTACTACCCTGTGTATTTATTTATCAGTCACTATCTCCAGAACTTTTATTAAATGTGACATGTGTGATGGACTCTTTACTCTGGGCCAGTAATCAAGGATCCTCAATCCTCACCACTAACACCAGTGAGAGATGGTCACTAAAAAACAGGAATGAATTTGCAAAGTATTTTCAGATGCAGCTCTCTGCATCAAGTACAATTTTACCCAAAGAGCACCTGGGGACTGAACTCTCTGTCTCTCCAGATCGTAAACAAGACTCACTTTGGAGCATCGTGTCCCAGTTCCAAGTAGGTGACACACCCACACCTGGGTATTTGATTTTCACACACACACACACACACACACACACACACACACACACACACACACACACACACACACACACACACACACACAATCCTGGAAAAGGCTGGTACAGATTTATTAGCTGCACCCCTTCTGCCCAGGTTATAAGGTAACCACTCTGCCACCAGTCAACTATTCTCAGACTTTTACAAGGGTATCCAGTTATACTGAGTAAAATCAATACTAATATAAATGGTAGAGTGTAATGAAAGCAGCAAGGCTTTTTGGAGTGGCCACAGCATCACTAAAATAAGCACACGTATTCTCATGATGTTAAAAGTATTCTCTAAAAGACCAGCCACAAAAACAGGTATAATATATTTAATAATAAATAATAAAATAGAAAACATGGGAATATCTAAGTACAATAAACACCAGAGTTTAAATTGCAGGAGAAATAAAAATAACACAGCTGGACTGATTCAAGCAGATGCAGAAAAGCAATACTTAATCTCAATTTCCTGACTGTCTAAACAATAACCATTCCCTAGTTAACTTAATTAATGAAGCAAGACAAGATTAGATGCTGATATGCTTACTTCAACAAGCCAAGGTAATGAGCTTTAAAACTAAACTGAACTGAACAACTAACAGACTGTGATGACTGTCATAGATCTTTATTTCAGGTTCCAAAGAAAACAAAACCAAACACACTGCTGTGAGAGTTCCATCCTCTTAGTACTGGTTATAGAATGGCATTACATTTGACCACCTGACTCTGGTACAATACACACTCAGAACTTTGCTAAAGTCTGTTTCAGCATTTGAAAATTATAGAACAATTTCAAAAATGTCTACTCTTCCCTTCCAGAATTCTTTGTTTAAACATATACATTTAATCAGTTATAACAACACTGTTGATTTCTTTTTAACACAAATCATGTATAAATCAGTGTGATAGTCAAATGGCACAAAATTATTTACAAAACTCCAACTCACTATGTTGGCATATTTTATACATGCTCTGACCTAGTCTCCCTGGCACAGATGGCAACACCCCACATTACCACAAGGTGTTTCATCAGTAACATACATTTATATAAACATAACTGACATAATTAAACACATCACAATTGATTATTATTAGGTGAACCTTGTACATTATCAAAGAACAAAGATGAAAACAGTGTCATGGTGGGTGTCCTACCCTCCCCCTTCTAAGCATACAGAAGTCTGACAATGCCTGCAGGAAATATGTTGTGCTTGTTTACCTTGACTATCAACATTATTGTCCTGAGAAGCAATGGCATTATCATGTGATCTACACCCATGAGTCCAGACAGTATCCTGTCTTCTGCCCCTTTTAAGAATTACTCCAGATGGCCTCAAACATGTTCTAACTATATGAATGCAGAAGGGCAGTGATGCTTGGTGTGCTACTGTACTACACATCAGTGTGATCATGACATTATTACTACACTCTACCATTTTTGTGGTAGCACTGGAACTCATCACTCATACCATGGAGGACACTGACCATTTCCAGCTGACTGTCTGTGGCTGTGCTCTGAGCCCTGTCAATGCCACTGCACATGTGCTGTTTGGCAGCTAATGAATGATTTATGTGTTTCCTGTGATAGCTGTAAAAAATCTTGCACCTGTCCCTGTGGACACTGTTACCTCCGAATGCCTGTCACCATCCTCAAAAAGTTCATCTGGATTTGGAGATACTCGTGTAGAGGTGCAGGGGTGTTCTTCCTGTGCAAGCATGACTGGCATGTCAAATCATGCTTGACTTTGTGTTGCACTGTAACTTTCTGCAGAGTTACTAACATGTGTGGTGACAGATCCTGCCATTAAACTTGAGGACCACCTGCTACTGTCTTCAGATTGCCTCATAAATATAACTAAGTAATCATCATCATCAGCAATACTCATTCTGCTGCTGATGTCATCCAAATTTGTTGGTATAACTGAACTTTTTGTTAATAATTATAATGGAATAGCATAGAGTAATGTATGGTTATAGGGATGTGTGTGTGGGACACATACCATGCCCACTGCCTTAATTTCCATTTTTTGCTGATGTACAAGTTCACTTAATAATATTTAATCATGATTTTTAATTACATCATTCCTTGTCAGCATTTAATTATTTCTATATAAATACGCATTAATGATTTTAAAGTGACCTTCATGAGGAGATGATTGTTGTTGCTGCTGCAGACATTGGCAAGATGGAGCAGTGTCCACATTACCTCTAATTATCCCTGTGCCTATGAATGGTTAAAAGATACTCCTCATCTGGTATGAATTGAATAAGATTTGGAGCCCCTCCCCACCATTGTAGTTGAAGAAATTGCATTCTGCCTGTACTTCTGTCTAGCATATGCTACTATATAATTTGCCCGTTTCTCGCACTGTTCCATGTTCGAGTGCTGCTACCCACTGCATTAAAGGCTTTAGCTGGCACTTCCTCAGACTTCAGCCCTACTTTGCTTATTCTTTCTCATACACTCTCTCTTACTTATTTCCTACCCACACTACCTTCTCATATAAAAATAATTTGAAAAAAAAAATAGGTGGGACTGTCGTCTGACAATAACCTAGTACCCATCCTCTTCCACCTCCACCAGCACAAACCCTCTTGATGTTTCACTTCTGTGTTCCCCTGTTTGTTTACTTCCCTTGTTTTAGTCTTTCCTATCTCCCCCTTTCTATTATTTAAACAATCCAGCATGGTGTCCACAAAAGGATACCCCTTATAAAAAATTATAAACTCTTTTCTTTCTAAAAAAAAATCAGTTTTAAGCATTGCACAGTCTGCAACTTTCCTTACTGTTTTATGCATGACTGCACTTAGCCAGGCTTGCTACACACTTGCCCGTGATATTCAAAAAGAAAGTAACATGAACTTTCACGCTTTTGTGAAGTAATTTGCAACTTCATAATAATGGAGCTTATACAACTTATTCTTTTGCAAGAGTCCAGTGTGTTTTCAAAAAAGACTTTGCTTTCCTGTATTCATCATAATTGACTTTCTCTGATATTATTTTCATATCTCTGTAGCACCGCTATTCACATATAGGCATAAGTCATTTGCAAAGCCCCAGGCTATAAATACTGGCCTAAATCTCTATCCATAGCCAAACGTTAAATCTCACTTTTCACATTATCTGGGAAGTCCTGAGAAAGCAGACAGACAAACCTACTGAAGCAGTACTTGTGACTGTAGTTCTGGCAGAAGTAGCAACATTCATACATACACAATAAACAATGAGTTGTGACCTATAAGATTAAAAAGAAACTAAAACATTTAAAGCAGATTTTTCCTCACAAGAAGAAACTGCAGACAAAACATTCCACATACAATTTGTGAGAATAAACTTTAAAATATGAGCCTGACAATTCAAAATTCTGAAAATCAAAGTTGCAGAAGCATGATCTATTTTCCCATATGTATCAATTATTTTCCCATCACTGTCAGAGAGTATAGAATTGGAATTATCTAATTGTTTAGTAGTAGTAAGATTAACAAGAGCCATAGCTGCTGGGTCAGTTTCAGGATGAGTGTACAAAATCTTAAAAACATTAAGAATCATATACAATATATTTGCCCTTTTAGGGCTGTAGGCTGACTATCATGGAAATTGCAGGCAGTGATACACACATCTTCCAGTGGTGACAGCAATGCAGGAATGAGTGCACATTTTGAAAATTCTGTTTGTAACAACTCATAGTATTTTTCTGTGCAAGTGAGAAACCTGAGTGTTGTCCCACTGAGAACATTGACACGTGGTCTCAGAGAAATGGACCCCCCCACCACATGAAGAATCAGATACTGCACTCTGCTCTGAATCTGAATCAGAAATCTGAGGAGAAAATCCTACATCTATCCCCCCATCTTCGTGTCCGGATTTAGAATCTGGAATGAAAGGAGCATCCTTTTTATCACAAACAACCTTATAAGAAGGATTAATAGCCTGAATTGGATCCTGAACCAGATCTAGTAAACTACTCCTGTCCAGAGAAATTTGAGCATGAGTAAATAAATGTTTAATTATGTTTTTTATAACAGGAAAAATGGGTCATCTGAATTATTAATGGCAGTAGCAGCTCACTCCAGGTTGGGCACAACATTCTGACTAAACAGGGAAGACCTTGGTGTTCTCTCTACAAGGACCAAGAGTAGCTCACTCTTGCCTTTTGAGAGGACTGCAGCAGCTGCAGAGAATGTGGCTAACCCACTTTCCATAGTAGCTATAGGTGTTGCACCAGAGGGATCTGGTGGTAAAAGATGGGTGGTCTGAGGAACCAGCTTTGGCTACAGAAAAGTCATGCACCTGTGACTGAGGAAGACTGATAGCCTGCTGTGGTGGCAAAAGCTATTAGCTAAGTTTTCTTTTTGTGGCAGGAAGAAGAGACAACCATGGGACCAGTAGTTTGCTCCATGGTTAAGCCAAAAAATGGTGATTCTTTCCCAGGAAAAAAAAACAGCATAAGCCAGTATAAATTTAGAGATGTTAAAAATCACATCCCACAAAAACACAGTAAAAAAGCACTTTAGTACACTTTGCCAGCCCCTAAGAGCAAGACAAATACAGTTTCTCCACAAAAACTGTTTTTCAACTACTTTTAGCTACCTTTAAACTGACAGGAAAAAAGTACACTCTCATTTAAAACTACAGCTTCAAATCCATCAGGAGCATGACAGGCACATACCTCCTAGGCTAGGGATAGATCATCCTCTGCCTTTCCAGGGACATCCTTACAGAGTAAAACATAAACTTCTACAAAAATGATTTTTTTCCCCCAAAAGGAACTTCACTGCCAAACCATAGAACAGCATAAGCAAGAAGTTGATCCTAAAATACTACAAATAAGTGCATTTTATGACAGCAGGAAAGGTCTGAAGGGCTAGGTGCTCAAACCTGTGTTTTAAGTCAGCTTAGCTCAACCTAATAGTTTAAGCATGGAAAGGTGCCCTGAAGCTTTGGAAACTGGCTGGATGTTATATCGTTGGCAGAATATAATCTATATACATAAGGCTACTGCAGCAGTAATCAATATAATGAACACCACTGTTTCCACACTTCAAAATATATTCAAGTAGCTCAAACTATAAACTCTTTGAGTTTTACATTTATGACAAATGTATTTTAAGTTCATAGGTTCATAGGTAGGTACTAGGCTATCTGCCTGAAGGCATTTATAAGCCTAGCCAGAATGTGTTGGCTTTCCCCGACCCCTTAGATTAGTTCCCTGTGCCTCTGTCCAGCAGAGCCATTGAAGTGATTCCCAGGGTAAACTTTCTGTTTCCCATCCACTCATTAAGGTTTCTCTTGAAGAGGGTTAGTGAGGAGCTCTGCCTAATACAGATTGGACTCTTGTTTCAGAGCATGGGAAGTCTCAGGGACAGGAATCTATCCATCCAGCACATCTTAGTTATTGTTGTGGTGAGGTTTAGATCCCTAGCTCGAGGGGATATGGTTTTCTTTAGGTGGAGCATGTCCATCAATTCTGGGTTGGACATGGCCTTGTATGTTAGGCAGAGATCACCTCTGAGTAGGCGGTATGCAACCGAGTACAGCTGGAGTTTCTTCAGTCGAGCTGCATAAGGCATCTGTTTGAGGCCAATGATCCTCTTGGTGAGGTACTTCTGTGGTCTTTCCAGCTGTTGCAGGTGTCTTATAAGTTATATCCCAAATGGGGCGTTATACTCTATGATGGGTCTGATGAGTGATATGTAGAGGGGCACAATTACCTCTTTTGATCTGGATGCAAACCCTTTTGTGATTAGGTGGGGCACATAGAAGGATTTTCTAACTACTTTGGCAATGTGATTATCAAAGGAAAGGTTACTATCTACTTGTGTCCCCAGATCCCTTATTATGTCTTCTGTATTTAGGGGGCTACCACCTATGTGGTAGTTTGGGGTAATTTGTTTTTTCCTAAGGGAATGACTATGCACTTTTTTGCATTTAGCTTGAGGCCATGGTTTTGGCACCAGGTATCTGTCTCAGTGAGACCCTTTTTGAGGATGTCTGTGTCTGCCGGAGAGTCAGTTATAGCCCCTAGTTTGCAGTTGTCTGCAAACTTGGTCAGCCATAGTCCTTCTGTGCTTGCCTGGACCTCTGAGATGTATATGCTGAACGGGGGGGGGGGGCTAGGACTTAGCCCTGGGGAGCACCACTTGTAACAGATTTAGAGTCAGACCTAGCTCCCACAACTCTTACCGTGTGGGTTCAGTCTGTGAGCCAGTTGGCAACCCATCTAGTGATGTAGGGGTTTATGTTCAGGCTAGTGAACTTGTCTATAATACCTGACTGGAGAATGGTGTCAAAGGCCTTTGCGAGATCTAGGTAGGCTGTGTGGACCACCTTTCCCTCGTCTATAGCCTTGGTAACTGTCTCAAAGAAGTCCACCAGGTTTAGGAGGCATAATCTGCCCTTAACAAAGCTGAACTGGGTAGGGTCCAGTGTTTGGAGCTTCCCAATGTCTCTGTTTATGAGATCCATGATGATGCACTCCATAGCCTTGCAGACCAAGCTAGTCAGGCTTATAGGGGAATAGTTCCTGGGGTCTATTGTGGCTCCACCTTTGTGGAGCGGAATAACCATTGCTGTGCACCACTCTATGGTCATGTAGCCTGTGGAGAGGCTGAGTTTGAACAGTGTGTTTAGGAGAGGGGTTAGTTCATCTTGGAGCTTGTGTAGGACGCAGCCTGGGATATCGTCGAGTCCCATTGATGCTGTGTTTGTGGCTTTGGAGAGGGCTGTTTTAGCCTGAGTGTCTGTGATTTCAGGGACACTACATTCTTCTGGTATGGATATGGGCCATTTTAGGGGTGAGAGGGGGGTGAAGTTTGCACTGAACCTGTCTGCCAGTCTGTTGGCGATATCAGTCGGTTCTGTGTATTTTGTGCCATTCGGCACTAATTCCGAACAGATCTGAGAATTGCCACTTAGATTCTTGACATAGCTAAAGAATGTCTTGTGGTTATCTTTGGAGTCCTTGGCAATTTTTCTTTCGAAGCTAGCCTTGGATGATTTTATGAGGGATTGTATTTTCTTGCTGATACTGATCAGGGATGTCTTCCCTTCTTGGGATTTTACTCTTTTCTGTACTAGTTTCCTCCTTCTATTGTATATCTTGTTTATGGCAGGGGTCCAGCAGACTGGTTTCCTTTTCTTGGAGGAGTGAGTCTTGGTTTTGCTTGAGATAGCATGATCCATGCATTCATGTAGGTGTCCATAGAGTGTATTAATAAAGGGTTTTGCAACTTGGACAGCATTATCCTTTGCATGGGGGCTTTGAAACTTTCCATCTTGGTCTTAAGTAACGTGAAGTTTGCTTTTGAAAAGTTTTTCATGGTGTGTTTCTTTGACCGAGGGTGGGGGTGGAATGTGGATATCCAGAGTGAGTAATTTATGGTCAGATCTAACCAGCGAGGGGTTGACCACTGGTGTCGAACACCGGTTGCCCATGTTGGTGATGACTAGGTCCAATATGTTGTCACCTCTGGTGGGGGTGTTGACCAGTTGATCCAGGGCATTTGAGTTTAGAAATCCTAGGAAACATTGGGCAAGGGAGTTAGTACTTGAGTAGTTCTCCCAGTTAACGTTTGGGTAATTGAAATCACCCAATATCAGGGTGTTTGGTAAGACCTTTATGTTTCCCAGTGTTTCCAGAAATGCGGAATGTGGGTCCTGGGACATAGTGGGTGATCTGTAGCCAGCTACAATTTGAATTGCAGTTTTGCCCATTGTTAGTTGCACGTGGAAGATCTCTGAAGCATCATGCTGTGCCACTAACCTGGAGGTGTGGGTATCCTTGATGAATATGGATACGCCCCCGCCTTTTGTATTTCGGTCCAGGTTTTGTGGCCAAAATGTATGATATGAGTTGTAGCCTAGTAGTGCTGGGGTACTCTCTGGAGCCTTAAAACAGGTTTCTGTTACTGCACATATATCGATTTTCTCCATACTGAGGAGAGCCTCGAGTGCTTGTATTTTGAGGTTTATACTTCTGGCATTGAGTAGCATTACCCTCAGTTTTTTGTTATTTGTGCTATTTATGGTGGTGGGTTTGTGTTTTGAGCCTTGCCTAAAAAAGGCACTATGGGGGTGGCAAGAGCCTTGGCCAGTATTTGAAAGCCTAAGGATGATAGGTGCAAGCCATCTCTAATGAAGCAGCATGGCTTGTTGAGCATGTCATCCCAGGCTGACAGACACTGGGTCCCCTTTGAATGATGCCAAAAGCTTATCCAATTGTTGAAATTGATAATTTTTTATTTATACTGTGGTATCATCCTTGGTGAGGGCAGGATGCTACTCAGGGTCATACCGGCCTGGGCTACGTGATCAGAGAGCTCCTCCATGTCTCTTTTCATGTAGTCCAGGGAGGTATGGCTCAGATAATTCATACCAACATGGACAATGACAGAGTCGTATTTGTACTTGTTCTGGAGTGACCTGAGTGCTTGTGTTATGTGGCGGATCCTGGCACCCGACTGGCAGCTAACAGTAACCTTCTCCTTGTTCAGCCTAGTGAGTGGGAAGTCAGTGTGCCTGACTATAGAATCACCTATTACTAGTGTGTTGGGTGTGTTATTTTGCCTTAAGGGGTGTGATTGCATGGCACACTGCTTTTGTGAAGTATGTGTTTCATGGTTTGTGTTGGGGGGATGGAGGTTGCTTGGATCTCTGCTTTGGAGGTCTGTTTTGCTTTTGCAGATTTTTATTTAGAGCCTCCGAGTATGTTTTTTGTGTATTTGTGTGTTTTTTTTGCCGGTGCTGGTTTCATAGGTATATGTGAGACTGGTGGTGTGATGCAAGTAATTCCCTTCTCCTCTTGACTGTCTGGTCCAGTCTTGGGTTGAGAGAGCATAGCCTCCAGTTTGGCTTTATAATTGCATCTCTTGTATGTATTAATGTTTGGTGGTAGGAGGAGAGGGTTGTCTGTGTACATGAGGCAGTTGTAATATTGCCTCAAAATGCTCAGATTCTCCAGTTGGACCAAAGAGTACACCTGAAACTGCCCTTTGGACATGCCCTTGATAGGTACAATGAGCTGTTTTACTGATTGGCTGGTAAGGTCGAATAGAGAGCCTTGTCCTTCTCTACAGTATAGGGGGGTCTAGTGCTAAGGTTTATTAGTGCTTCTATGAGTTTTGAGTAAGTGCCGGGCTGAGAAGTGAAAGGTTTGAGTGCTTAAGTTGAAAGTTTGTCTAGTTCCAAGGGGAAAATTGAAGAGTAGACTTTGTGGAGCCAGGAATAGTTATACCGTAGCTAACCAGCGCTGCCCAGTGTGCGAAACCGCGCAAATGCGGGGTTTATAGCAGAGAAATGAAAGAGACACAAATTAGCCCAAAATGTCTAATAAACTACTAATTTCTGGGCTGAAACCACTCCTCCAGGAACAGATAGGCTGCACAATGCTCTCCTCTCTCACAGCTGAACAGAGAAACTTCCTTCTATCCAAGTAGGGTATTGGCAAACACAGAAACTTGTAACACAGCCCTGAATTCAGCACTAACCTGAAAACTGGACTATACTAGCTTAGAAAGGCGGGAAAACAAGTATATGTTTTTGTTTTTTTGTTTTTTTTCGAAGCAGATACAATCAAAAACACTTTAAATGCACAGAAATGGCTATCACACTAGAGTGTGTAGCCTACAACAGTTAAACAGGTAATTTAAACACAAAAAATGACTTTGTTAAAGTGCAGGCAGTAAAATAAGTACAATATGTAGCTGAAACAAGCTTTTTAAATCACAGAAACTCTAAAAAATCAGTGTTTTAGGTGGAATTAGCTTAAGGCAGCAAGAAAATGCAAAAAAATTATACTTAATCACTCCAAAGTCTCTCTTTTGTCTCTCGGCTGCAGTAAAACTCTGCAGGGCACCAGGCAGGAGCTTGCTGATCTGTATACAAGTGCAAAAACCTTTCTAATGCAGGTTATATAGAAGGGAAATTAAAGGGATAGAAACTGGCACAAAATGGCCAATAAACTACTAATTTCTGGGCTGAAACCACTCCTCCATGGAAAGATAAGCTGCTCAAAGCTCCCTCTCTCACAGCTGAACAGAGAAACTTCCTTCTATCCAAGGTATAGGCAACACAGAAACTTGTAACACAGCCCTGAGTTCAGCACTAACCTGAAAACTGGACTATACTAGCTTAGAAAGGTGGGAAAACAAGTATATGTTTTTGTTTTTTTGTTTTTTTTTCAGAAGCAGATACAATCAAAAACACTTTAAATGCACGGAAATGGCTATCACACTTGAGTGTGTAGCCTACAACAGTTAAACAGGTACTTTAAACACAAAAAATGACTTTGTTAAAGTGCAGGCAGTAAAATAAGTACAATATGTAGCTGAAACAAGCTTTTTAAATCACAGAAACTCTACAAAATCAGCGTTTTAGGTGGAATTAGCTAAAGGCAGCAAGAAAATGCAAAAAAATGATACTTAATCACTCCAAAGTCTCTCTTTTGACTCTCGGCTGCAGTAAAACTCTACAGGGCACCAGGCAGGTGCTTGCTGATCTGTATACAAGTGCAAAAACCTTTCAAATGCAGGTTATATAGAAGGGAAATTAAAGGGATAGAAACTGGCACAAAATGGCCAATAAACTACTAATTTCTGGGCTGAAACCACTCCTCCATGGAAAGATAAGCTGCTCAAAGCTCCCTCTCTCACAGGTGAACAGAGAAACTTCCTTCTATCCAAGGTATGGGCAACACAGAAACTTGTAACACAGCCCTGAATTCAGCACTAACCTGAAAACGGGACTATACTAGCTTAGAAAGGCGGGAAAACAAGTATGATTCTTTTGTCAGAGTTCATCTTGCTGCTTTCTCTTTCAAGATAGACCAATTAATCAATTGGTGATTAATATGTTGCTATCCTTTTTTCTAATTATATATTATAATTATAAACATTTTTATTAATTATATATTAACTATACAGACACAAATATTTCCTCTCAGATCAGCCAAGAATCACTCTAGCCCAAACTCACATATTGTCCATACTAATGCATACAGCACCAATTCTTACCCTGACCAGAAAACTTGCTCTTGAGAAACTTGAGTCATGCTAAAATAAAATTGCCAAGTTTGCTAACAACTCCTCTTTCAGAATCCACCACTGTCAGGCTCTAAGGGACCTACAATGGCTAGAACTTCCTCAACTACTCAGTTACCAGCAACTAATCATTGCCTATAACGTCCTGAAACATCCTGATAAAACCCCATTGCTAAATCAGCTTCTCACTCACTGCAAAGCTAATCGCCCTCTCCGTTCTGTTGACAAATCACTACTCTGTATCTCAAGGGCTAACAATAATGCTGGGAAAGCCCTATTCTCCCACACCATATCTAGAACCTGGAATAGCCTCCCCTCTTCTCTGACTTCTGCGTCCACTACCACACTGTTCAAAAACTCACTTAAATACCATCTTATGAACACCTGGCTAAGTCCATGTATTACATAACATTACTTTTGCTTCTTCATATACCTTCCTTCCTAGTATACTTACTGTATATAAGCTACAGTACCACAACTGTAATTTCTTTATCTCTAGCATGAAATTTCCCTTGGTAACTATATTTTTTTTATTACTTCATAAATTAATATTCTCTTTGTCTGTTTTACATTTCTGCCTGATTTTTTTTGTTTGATTTTTATGTAAATGTGGAGCTTTTCTCCCTGGGCCTCCGCTGTAAATCAACCTGGTCCAGTCAGGCTATCCCACTAAACATAAATGTAAAATAAATAAAATAATTGCTATATCATAGTATATTTGTATTTATGACATTTCTGGAGGGCAAACTCAAAGCCTGCATCAATTAAGAAAAACAGCTGGAAGATAAAAATGCAAAAAATAAACTTGTCACCAGCATGAGTTTTCCACAGTGCTATGCTTGATACTGAATATTGCATCAAACACAGGGCCATCAAGTTTATGGGAAATATATTTAAATACTACTGTAAATATGAGTGATAGTAAAATAATATTAGGTAACTGCCCTATGCTGACTAGAACAAACCTTGCCTCTTAGTAGCCACCATTGCAAGTCTGAAGATAACATCTGGTATGGGTATCAATATGAGTAGATAACATATGACCCATTCAAGTAATGCAGTTCTAAAATTTCAACACACTTCACTGTTGAATTCATTCATGTCCAGACTTCCATCTACTTCCCCCTGGTAAAAATGATTGTTAAGTCAAAGCAAAAAGCAGTCAGCACAACCACCAACTTGGTTGTATGATCATCTTAAAGGACAAGGGATGCCATATGGAGACTGTAGGTAATTTTAGAAGTTTGCTTTCTGTTATATCAAAACCAATTTGGTTCCATTAGTTCTGCAAGTAGGGTCAATTCAACACTGATATTTTTGCAAAAGCGTTAAACAATTTATTTTTATTGAAATACCTCATAGACTCATAGATAGTGCAAGCCTACTATGTCTTATAACCATTTATATCTTACCAGTACCCTGCATTAGGCTGCGCCACTTTTGGTCCATAACAGTCAATCCCAGATTAGGTTTGTGAAATTCAGTCCAGTCATTTTGGTAATGTTGAAAGGAAGATACTGAGTCACACTGCTTGTCCTGCTTGTGAAGCTTATTCCAGAGGTTAAAAATGTGCTGTGTTATAAACCTGTTCTCCATTCTGCAATATTTGTTGGTGATAATTTAAGTCCTTGGTTTTAGTGCTGGTGGAACCATTGGACTTACAGAGATACAGAAGGTTTAGGACAGACGGGTCTCTAATGACACAGTAAGGAAGAAAGAGATCACCTTCAAAAATGTATAAAACACTGAATAAAGGGCTACAGTTTTCAATGTCTCTTTATAGTTCAAGAATCTTAAGTGTGTGATCCCTTAATGGGAAATCTGCTCAACAATTGCCTGATTGATGCTAAGTATATGGGAGGAATTTTGTCTTTAGACATTGCTGATATTATTTTGACAAGTAGCTGTACTAAATAAATTTATTTCCTGGCAACCACTGCCACACGATGGTTGAAACAGAGGATGTTATCAAACCAAGCTGTCCAGAAAGCATCACTGTTGTAAATTTATCAGTGGATTTTATTTCCATTTTATGTAGCCTGTAGATAAACCATTGCTAAATTAAATACTGCATGTTTTTTGATGGAGGAATGGGGCTATACTAGTACTGTCAGAAGGATACCATGCCAGTCATTATAATAAAACTAAGCATGTCACTTTTACTAAATGACCCAATGTGCATTTACATGTACATTTATATCTGGATAGCACTTACTCATTCCATATCTTTATTTTGTGGGCAGTATGTTGAACTATTTAAAATTAAATCAAAGGATAAAAATAATAGACAAAAATATTCTTAATTGTAGTTCTGATATTTATACTGTAAACTCTAACTCTAAAGTTTTAAATGTAAACATACTTTTATCTCAGTCTCATATCTGAAGAATAAAAGTTTTCTACTTCAAAATGACAGGAATGTGAGTGATCACATTTTTTATTTATTTATTTATTTATTTATTTTACTGTCAGACACAGCTCTGAGATGTTTGATACACTGCAATGATATGACTGCTCCCTAAGCCTTGATGTACCAATGCTCTTTTATCTGATGCTGCTATAAAATCGGCATTCAGTATACATCTTGTTTAGTTTGAAGTGTTTGAATCATTGCTTCTTAAAAGATGAGACATTTTTTGAACCTGGACATGAGGAAAGATGGATTCCCGCTGTTGTGAAGAAGTGTATTTCTATTTCTCTTGCTAAATTAATGATCCCATTTCATAGATGTTTTAGCAACAGCATGTTCTAAGATATTGCAAATTGGTAAATGTATCCATTATGCTTCTGTTTGCTTACATACATTAGAATAGTATGATAAGCTGGCTTCTCAACATGTAATCACACTAAACACATTTAGTATAAAAAGCTACTAATAAGGCAATTATCTAATTCAATGAACATATTTCTTCCATTTTAAATCATTTAACATTTACCAACATATAATCATAAATCCGATTTCAAATATTAACTATGCAGTAGCATACTTACAACTACTTCAATGCAATACATTTTTTATTTATATTAGATCGTAGACAAAGGCCACAAAGTGTTGCCAGTTCATGTAATGCATTTAAATGTAAACTGTCTGGCTTTATTACCTGTACTTAAACCATAAATGCATCATCCTAGACAAGAGTCAATTTTTGCAATTGATCTAAAATGCTCTGCTGGTCAGAAAGAAGTATCATGGTATACACCCAGTTCAGACAGTCTGCAAAATTTTAAATATGGGGGGGGGGGGGGCAGGGGACTTTTACTGCTTGATGTAATTGCTACAGAACTGATTGCTACACATCACTTTCCTAAAACACGCACTCAGTAAAAGTTTTTTTTTTTTCCCAGCCGAACTAAGGATACTTTATAATGCCCATGTTTTCTGTAAATAAGTCAGAACACAATGTTTTGTTGCAGTGGAAAACAAAAACTCCTCTAAAAATAAAGTCACTAAAACACTCAGATCAGCAAATTAAATGAATACCATTTTCCGTGTGTTCTGTAAAGATTTTTACACTGAACTTCATTGCTTTCTGGTTCCTTCGTACTGAGCCATTGAATTACTGATTAATTGATATCAATGTGTGCTCCTCTTATGACTGATATTGTTGTTACTTACTGAAAATGTATGCACGTTAGAGTTATCACTATCCATACTGTTTCTGTATCAATTTAACATGCTGTTCCAGTGTATGCAATACCAATGCCCAATGTGTTAATAGCCTCTTCTCTTTCTGAGCTTTTTCTACATGTATCAACTGCTTGTGCCCCAGACTGTGACTCAGCTAAGATAAGCCTAACTACTCTCCTAACAAAAAAAAGTGTCATGTATTGTTCCACGATTAAGTTCATTTTTTTCCTTTTCTTTTAATTTTTTTTTTTTATTTCTAGGTAAATATTTTGGAAATGACTGGTGACAAAGTTTAGGATTCATCACTGCAAAAAAAGAAATCAAATGTTTACGCTTCTAGATGTACAAGCATATTCATGTTAAAAGCATGTGCAATGTGATGGTTTTCATCATCGGCGCAGTTCAAGAAGAATGTGAAACTATCCAAATTGATTAAATTGATCTAAAGGCATGTGAACCTGAGTTTTCAGATATTGACTTAAAAGATACAAATTTTGATTCAGATAATTTTGAATTATAGTTCAGAGCTAAGGGGAAGGATAAAAGCTTAATTTGAGGCTGGTGTATCAATTAATATCCTTGATAGATCATACAACTTGTCAGTGGTTCAGGCAAAAAAACAAAAAAAAAAAAAAAAAAAAACTAGAAGGGTACAAAATGGAAATGAAACACCATAAAAGATATGAAAAAGATAGAAGAGAGGGGGAGACAGAAACATGTATTTAAGCTACAAATATGTGAAAAAGAAAGGTGTTAAGCTAAACATACTCTAATTGTAATTTCCATATAAGTAAAGTGTCTACCAAAAGGAAATATATGTGCTAAGTGCAAATGATTAGCTGTTTTCCCTAAGAGTGCAACATTCTCAAAATAAAAGACAGGAAACAATATAGAAAAAATAAACAGTATAGAAAGAGTTATACATCATTTCTTCTAAGGATAGCACATTGTGATAACCATTGAAAAGATGTACATATGTTTTAACACTCCATTCAAGAGAATGTAAGACAAGCTTTGTATTGTGCAGATATAGTAAGGCCTTGCTGAGTTTAATTCTGGTGGCTACCAGGAAAAAAAAAAAACAATTACTAGGAAATGGAAATCATAGTCGAAACCAAACATATCAGGAACAGTGAATATAGTAACAGAGATTAAAGAACTAGAAGTAGGAGATTTAGAAAATGGTAGGAGCAAAGTACATAAAAATGGGAATTTTTGGGAGCAATGTTTACAGAATAATGTTTAGCTGGAGGAATGAGATTTAAGGGAAGTCAGGAACTGAATCAGCTATATAAAGTTAGATTGACAATGAATGCATAAAAGATTATATATGAAGTATAATGTTGCAACTGAAAATATGTCAATATAGTTTGTTTTCATTTATATAAATGTATGATTGCCTATGTCATAAGTGATAATTTAATAGAGATTTTTTTGTTAAAATAAGAAAATACAAGGCATGTAGTAAAAAATATCAGATAAGATAATATAATGATGTAACCCTTGGTTATTTGGCAAACCAGCTACTATAATACCTTAGAGACAGCAGATATTTAGTAAAGGAATATAAAATATGTAACATTTAGGGTAATACTAGCCATAATGATTTTGAAAAAATGAGTCAAGAGAAGTGAAGTTTGGCGCAGACAAATTTGTCACGGGACTGTTTAATGTGGGATGGGGGGTGCTGGATGGTAGCTGTGCTAGGTTATTTGGGTGGCTGAGAAGGGTTAGGAAAGGGTTTAGTGAGTTGGGATTTGAATGGAAGTGAGGTAGTGTGAGAGGTGTGGCTTGAAAATTTTTGGAAGGAAATCCAGAGTGAATAAGCACATTTTGGTGTGGTCTTGTTGAGGCAGGATCACATCCCAGATGACCTGAGGTTGTGAGTAAGGTAGGCCTTGGGTAGTTATAAGCAATAAGGTGAGTACAGTTTTGCTGGGTTTTTAAGGATTCCTTTTTTTTTTATAAAGGATAAATAAGAAGGATAAAGGCAGTGTTAGGTCAGTTTCTGGTGTTGGAGCTTGTTTTCCAGTTAATTGAGGCTGTGGTGTTGTATTTTCCGTGAAAGGGGTATTTTAAGTTGCTTGTCAGGTTATTAGGAAGGTTTTGTGTAATCGCCGTCCATAGAAAGAGGTTTTGTTTAATTATGGTTAATTATTAGCTTTCCCTGGTGAGCTAGTGCTGTGCTATCCAGAGGATGAGGTTTTGTTTAATTACTGAGGTTTTGTTTAATTACTAACTTTCCCTGATGGTCTAGTGCTGCGCCGTCTATAAGCAGAGGTTTTGGTAATAAGGTTTGTTTAATATTAATGGTGCCTTGTGGCCTGGTGTTGCTCCATTCATAGGAAGAAGTTTTTGGTACTGATTAGCTATTCCTGATGGTCTAGTGCTGAGTAAGAGGTCTGTGGTCATTCACAGGCTTGCTGCTGACTGTTAACAGCTGATGGGCATGTGCAATGGCGCCGGTGTGGTGCTCAATGGAGGATAAATAAAAAAAAAGACATAAGTAAATAAATAGAATTATTCTATACAGTTTAATTTTAATTTATTACATTAATTTTGGTTGTCATGATGTCACCTCAGCCTACAATGACCTCTGAGAGCAGTTAACTCCCTCTAGCTTTCGTTCCTGGGGTCTAGGGTTGGCGTGCGGTGGTGATTAGGATGGCCATGCTCTTCCATGGTGGTCTAGTGTGTTTGTTTGGTGTTTGAGTGGGGCTAGCATAATAGGGTTGGATGGGTGTTGGTTTGTTTGTTCCCTGGTGGTCTAGTGCTGGCATATGGTGCTTGTGTGGGATGACTGTTTAGTTTGTTGTTCCCTGGTGGTCTGGTGCTGGCATATGGTGCTTGTGTGGGATGGCTGTTTAGTTTGATTGTTCCCTGGTGGTCTAGTGCTGGCATATGGTGCTTGTGTGAGATGGCTGTTTAGTTTGTTTGTGACCTGGTGGTCAATTGCTGGCATATGGTGCTTGTGTGGGATGGCTGTTTAGTTTGTTTGGTCCCTGGTGGTCTAGTGCTGGCACATGGTGCTGTGTGGAATATCTGTTAAGCTTGCTTGTTCCCTGTTGGTCTAGTGCTGGCGTATGGTGCTTGTGTGGGATGGCTGTTTAGCTTGTTTATTCCCTGTTGGTCTAGCGGTGTTGTTGTATAGTGATTCCTTGTTGTCTAATTCTGGAGTATGAGTGGAGTGCAGTTCTTTGATGCCTGTTGGTTTCCTGGTGGTCTAGTGCTGTCGGGGCAGAGCAGAGATGCTCTGTTCTCCTGGGCTCCTTGAGCTTTGTGGCTTGCCACACATGCGAGGTAGTACAAGCAATCCAGGATTGCCGTTTTCTATTAAAAAAAAAAGAGAGAGAGAGAGAATGGAGGAAATCTAGCTGCTGGTGATGCATGCTTAGACAGGGTATGCATGTGTGGTAAGTAGACAGCACAGATAGGATTAACATTAAGTATTTTTTTTTTTTGTATTTCAGAGGGACATATTGCGATGGTTGACTACATTGTGCATGACTGGAGTTTGAATGGGTTTGTGGCAGAATAGGTAGCATACTCACTTTGTGATGCATAAGGCGGTGGTTTCTTTCACACAGCATATAGATGGATTGTTGATACTGTTGCATTGCCAGGCTCAGTTACTGAGAGTAAATTTATTGTGCCAAGTTTATTATTTGTCATTAACTTTTTTTGTTTCTTTCTAGGTGATCATGACAGAGGCTTTGAGACAGGGATGGGCCAGTATTGTAGCACAGGCTGAAGATTTGTACAATGACATTCCTGCTGAGGTACCATCAACTAGCATGCAGGGTGTGACCACTCGTAAGAAGAGGTAGATGACTGCAACCTGGGCATCCAGGGCAAAGAAAGCCAAGCAGACAGCATTGGGCGGAGAAGGTTACAGAGGTGATGATGCCCCCGTATCAGCTACAGATAATTCATCAAGCTTGGGTGGGTAAGGAGGCTGGAGTAGGTGTGGGGATGAGGTAGGGGAAAGTGAGGGTGTCCAAGGGGGGCTACTGGGTAGCAGTTTGGAGGCCTTAGTCAAGTGTGGAGGGGTTTCTGAGGATACCCTGTCATTGTTGGATCAGGAGTTAGGGCTGGATGTCCATGAGGTAGGGTCTGATTTTGGATTACGGCCAGGGGATTGGTTGACATCACAGGCTCTATGACAGGGAGAGACCCCCATTTTATTGACCCTACACATATCTCTGTTAGTGAAGGATAAGATTTGGAAAGGGGAGTTTGTAGACATTTTTAAATTGATTGATGCAGACAGGGTTCAGCAGTTGACAGAAGCAGAGATGACTAATGGGAAGGACCTCTTGGCTGCATTGGCTGTGATAGGTCACAAAAGGGTAGGGAGGTTTCGGGCCAAGACATGGGATAATTGGGTCCTAGCTTTCATTTATTATATGGTGGTGTGTTTGGAAAGGGACACTTCACTGGCTCTTCCTCTTTTGGTTTATTTTTTGACTATTAGGGAAGTGCAGAGGTTGAAGCCCGGTTATGCATGGTTATGTTATGACCAGAAATTTTGTAAGTGTAAAGCAGTAGATAAATCTATGCATTGGGAGGTCAGACATCTGGACATTTGGCTGTCCACCCTGATGGATACCAGTGGAGGGGGTAGCAGATTATCTCAGCCATCTCAGGGAGGTGCAAGGATATGTTGGGTTTTTAATGCCTGTAGGTGTTCCTGGGTGGATTGTAGATTTGCTCATATTTGCTCAAAGTGTATGGGGGAGCATACCTTTACACAATGTGGGGGGTGGGGGTCAGGCACCGCACTTTTGGGGTATGAAAGGTTGGAATAGTTCCCATTCAGCATTGCTAGACAGGTGTGGTTGGGCTAATTTTTGGGGCCAAAGGGCGGGGTCCTTCCTGGGAGATAGAGGGAGTTTTGGGGAACCATTCACCTATTAAGGTGAATGGATTGAAGGACTTATTGACACATTATCCACTGCCAATGTTAGCAGGGGAGTTAATAGAAGATTTTTCCACAGGTTTTTCAATTAAGTCTGCATTGGTGGGGGGCGAGAGGGTGGGGATAAATTTGAGGTCTGTCAAGGGGAGGGAGGTGACTTTGCAAAGCTGATTGACAAAGAATGCCAGGCTGGGAGGGTGTTAGGTCCATTTTGTTACTCTCCTTTTCCTAACTTTAAGGTGCCACCATTAGGTTAGGTTCCAAAGAAGAAGCAGAGTGAATTTCGCTTAATTCACCATTTATCATGCCCTCCGGGTGAGTCAGTGAATGATTTCATTCCCAGTGAAGAGGCTAGTGTAATGTATTCATCTTTGGACGATGCAGTTTGGGTTATTAGGAGTTTCAAAGAACCTTGGTTAGTTAAAGTAGATATTGAGTCAACTTTTCATTTGCTACCTGTGAGGGAGGAGGATTGGCCATTATTAGGCATGGTGGTAGGGGACAACTTTTATTTTGACACTGCCATGCCTATGGGATGTGCAGTGGCATGTGCTACTTTCAAGAAGTTTAGCTCAGCATTGCACTGTATATGGCAGCAGAGGGTGGAGGATTAGCAAGCTGTACACTATTTAGATTATTTTTTATTGGTTGGGGAAGGTAGATAGGGGGCACAGGTAGCTATGCAAGAGTTTGTGGGGATGTGTGATTTCCTGGGGGGGTACTTTGGCTAAGCATAAGTTGGAGGGCTTGGCGAGGGCCTTGGAATTTTTGGAGCTGATGGTAGATGCAGAGCAGGGTTTGTTTTGTTTGCCTCAAGGTAAGATGGTTAGGCTGTGGGACAAGATCATTTGGGTGAAGTTTAGGCCTAACATTCGGGTGAAGGATGTTATGGAATTGTTGGGTTTGTTGACCTTCACGTGCAGGGGGGTGCATCCAGGCTGGACGTTTTGCCAGTCTGTGGCATTTTTGTTGCAAGGAAGTAAGAGTAAGCACCACAGAGTATGGGTCAGTAAGTTGGCACGAGAGGATTTAGATTTGTGGATGGAATTTTTACAACAGTTTAATGGGATTTCATTTTGGCAGTTGGATTGGGTTGCACAAGGTGAGTTACAGTTGTTTACTGATGCAACTGGGTGGTCAGGAATGAGTGCTTACTTTGCAGATCAATGGTTTGCTGTTCCATGGCTGGAGCATTGGTCAGAACAGTGGAAACAGGATGTTGCCTTTTTGGAGATGATGCCAATTTGGGTGGCTTTGGTAGTATGGCAGGATCATTTGAAGGGGAGTAGGGTGGTATTCCATTCAAATAATTCTGTGGTTGTGAGATTGGTGCAGATAAAAATGGCTAAAGCACCCCGCTTGTTATTTATTCTTATGAAATTGGTGTTGCATAGCTTGCTGATTAACTTTTCTTTTACGGGATTGCATGTGCCAGGGTTTCGAATGAGATAGCTGATAGTTTGTCTCATTTTCAGTTCTGCAGGTTCTGTCAGGTGGCTCCAGAAGCAGCTTTGCATCTGTCAGTTGTCCCACCTAGCATTTGGCAGATTGGGCAATAGTGATTGGCAGGTTCGTGCAACAATCATGGGCAGCATCCATGAGATGACCCTACGGTAAGGCATTGCTTAAATTTGACAAATATTTGTGGCAGTTATCTGATGAGGATTGCTTGTGGTCTGAGAATTTACTATTATGTTATCTAGCCATGTTGAAGTAGCAGGGAAGGATAGTGAGAACGGTGAAGGTGGACTTAGCAGCCATTGCTCCGTATACTCGGTTGGTTGGATTAGAGGATTTCACTAGGTCATGGGTGGTGAGTAGTGTGTTAAAAAGGTGGGCTAGAGTTGAAGGGAGCAGCATGACTAGAAGATGGACAGTTATGAAAAGTATTTTAAGGATGTTGTTAAAGGGTTTGGGTAAAGTGTGAGGCTGTTTGGATGAGTATGTGTTTTTGTGTACAGTTAGTGTTTGGATGTATTGCGGTGTGTTTTGTGTGTCGGAGTTATTTGGTTCATTGGTATGGGAGGATGTACTGATATTAACTAGGGAGGTGCACATTAGATTGGTTCTTTGAAGACAGATCAAGAGGGGCTTGAGCCACCCATTGTTTTGGAGGAGGTGGGCGTAGCTTGGAGATGTCTCGTAGTTTGGGGAAGAAAGTTGTGTGGGGCTCGGAAGGGTAGAATTCAAGGGTTGTTTTTTTTCAGCAGTAAGTGGTAAAGCATTGACAGGCGAACAATTTAATGTGGTTATGAGGAAGGGTGCTTTGGACTGTGGATTTGCAAGGGGATACATTTTCTTCACATTCCTTTCAGATGGGTAGGGCATCTGATCAGGCTAAGGAAGGTAGGTCAGTGGAAGTAATCAAATGGGTGGGTTGGTGGACATTCAATGCCTTTTTGAATTATATTAAGTAGCTTGTTGAGGCTTTGTTTTAAATATATATATATATATATATATATATATATATATATATATATTTTTTTTTTTCTCTTCTCTTAGATAGGAGACAGATCATCATGTTGGGCCATTCCTTCATATTCTGGGCTGCTAGGCTTGCGGAGGTTAGACACAATGGCCTAAATCTGGGTGTGGATCATTTTGGCGTAAAAATTATTTGGCATAGTGTTAGAGGGCTAAGGTGGAGTCAAATATTGCAAGAATTTAATGGGTTGCAGGTTAAGTGAGGGTTGACTCAGGTGTTATTAATTCATTCAGGTGGCAATGACTTAGGCAGGGTACTGAAGAGGCAGTTAGTTTGTCAAGTTCGTAAGGACATTTTAGCAATGCGGAGGATGTATCTGGGGATGTTTTTTTGTCTGGACTGAGATTATTCCTCGGTTCGTAAGAAAAGGGGCACGAAATTTTGCCACCATGGAGAAGGCTTGCAGATATGTCAATTTTAAGTTGTCAAAATATTTGGGAGACATTGGGGTACATATGGTCCATCGTGTAGAGTTTGACAGTAAGGATCCAATGTGGTATAGACCAGATGGTGTTCACCTCAATGATTTTGGTTTGGATTTATTTAATCTTAATTTGGGTTTGATGGTGCAGGATCTTGTGAAGAAAGTTATTGTTTGAGGGGGAGCAGCCCTTTAAGGGCTGGTAGGTGGAGAAGAGGGTGAGGCCTGACCCTCTTCTGTTCCTCCTCTACAGGATGGAGGATGGAAAATTGGTAGCTGTGAGGAATTAAGGTAAGCGGGTATTCTGCCTTTGTTGTTTATCCAAGGTGAGTGGGTACACTGCCTTTGTCTTAGTTAATTGTACATATGGGTGAGTGGGGATGCTGCTTGTATGTCAATTTGATTGATGTTTGATACAGTTTTGTTGTTGTTTCATTATCTAACTGTATTTAAGGGGTGAGCGGGAACACTGCCCTTATGTCTTTTATGTCGCAATAAAATTATGTTATGAAGCAATTTTATCACAATAAAGGTTGTCATACTTCTGTGGGTGTTTGTGTATTTATTAGGACCATGACAAAAATTCCATCTATGTTTTCATAAAGAGACAATCCAGAAGTACTCAGAAAACAAGGTGACATTTTATGTATAAGTACAAGATACATAGGTATGCAGAAACTAAACAACATATAAAGGATGTACCTTCTAGAAAGGCATTCTGTATTCATAAGGCATGCAGGCATAATAAGCATTTAGCCTTGCATAATACTATGAAATACATTGCAGAAAAAAATGAATGCAAACATGGGTAGTAAAATCCATATTTTATATAGAGATTGTTAATGTTGAATACTTGCCTCTGATGATTTATGGTTTAAACCCAGGTGAGTAAATATCCAGTAATTCAGCAATAATTTTTCATCTGAGAATAACTTTGAATGTGATGAAATTTTACATAGAATGCGATATAGACGAAAAATATATCCTGGTCATCAAAAGGTATATGAAATAACATGATCCTGTTATACTTCTCTTTTTGAGGATGTTTAAACTTTGAAGCAAAGGGCTAATGAAAATAAATATGTACATGACTGCATGTCCAAACTACTTCATTCATGAATTGCACTGTTTGTTTTGGAAAATCATCCAAAACTGCTGATTTTGTTTACAAAAATACCATTTTAAAAGTGTCATTATAGTAAACCAAGATTATTTGGGGAAAATTGGTTCTATCCTAACACCAACTACATTTATCAGTCACAAAAAATGTAGCAACATTGATACAAATCACCAGCATCTTTTGTGGTGCAGCAGTGTGACAGGTGCTAGGAAGGAGCTTCACAGATTGCTGAAGTTGCAGAATGAATGTCAAAGGTAAGACTTTTGGTTGTAGTTCCTGGATGCCAGATTCAGTTATGACTTGCTTTATGGTGTTATGCTTGATCAATTGAGGAAACAGAAGCAGCTGACTGGTGTGGAGACTGAAGTAGTAAAATGAATACTTACTACTTCTTGACCTGTAGATATATATATATATATATATATATATATATATATATATATATATATATATATATATGTATATCTACAATCAATGGTAATTGTTGTTTAAACACAAGCATGCTGACTGGACAGCCCAGCCAGGGTATCCACTACAAACTGAGCATATATCAGCAGAACAAAAATCAGGCAGCTTAGTATCGTTGAGTAGGCAGACTTTCTATTGACATATGCTGGGGGACAGCAAAATATAAAACAAATCAGTTATGTTCTACAAAAAAGAAACAGAACGTACCTAATTTTACTTGTATTTCTCTGTTGTCCCTCATAAAATCCTGAAATTTTAAACTTTAAAAGAAACAGCAACAGAGATTCTCTTTTCTCTGTTGCTTGTCCTGCACCACACTGATGTACTGTGAAAGCAGGGGATTACATGCCACATATGTTTGCGCAGTACATCAGCCCTTCAGAAGACAATGTGGAAGAAGAATGAAGTGTTGTTATGCAAATTCACTCCCGTTTGTGTATCAAGATTTACTAACAGTTGTCTTTGCTTAGTCACTCAAGCTTCACACTTGTGATCAAACCACACCAATTGTGGTATATACCCATGCACAGTTGTGGATTATTGCTTAAATATACACTGTTTAAGGATTTATTATAATTGATCACATCACTTGGGCAAGATGCAAATATTCATAAACAAGCCATCTAGTTGCACAGTCTAATTGCACTTTGAAATAATCAAAATAAAACACATTGCCATATAGTATGCACTGCAGCTTTCTTTTCTAAAGTGACACCATCTTGCACCCCAGTATGGCATAAATACCTCCACACTGCCAATCCCTAGAAGTCCTAACTCTGAAGTTATATATGCTCAGAGAAAATGGAAAATGTACCAAACAAAAATAAATCTCACCTTTTCTTTGTACTCCTGTAATTTATGGTTGTATGGAGATAGTAAAACTCCAGTAACATAAAACATCCAACCTTCTTTCTGGGATATTGTGCTGTATGATAACTTGATCAGCACTAGTGTTTCTACAGTCCAATATATCTCAGAATGCAGAGATGATAAATCAGCAAGCAAAGGAGAGTATTATTGCTGGAATGTAATTCATCCTTAAGTGTTGTTCAGTACCTTGACTAGCTGGACCTGGTTTTTTACAGAATCTCACCAAGATGACATTGATAAACAGACTGTATTTTATATAGCATATATCATGGGCAGAAGTAGGTCAAAAATAAAAAAAAAGATAGTTAGGTGCACAAGACTCAGGATAAAAAAAGGGCCCAATCGTGGTTGGCTCACTGGTGTCAGGAATGGGAAAAAATGACAGCGTAGAATCCTCAAGACACAGAAACATTCCTGCAATGGGGATAGGCCAAGCATTAGGAGAAGATGGCCTCCTGTTGTAGAAGGAAGTAGCAGTCCACAAAAATTACAAAAACTGATAGGTCAAAAAAGAGCCATAAAGGTGGTAGAATGGACTACTGAAGATATTGTCACTATTCTGCAAGAAGCCCAGAATGTCCAGACAGAAGATATACAAAAAGATTGAGACACAAATTAGAGGAAAGAAAAATACTTGCACAAAAAAATAACTGTCAGAAGTTTCAAATAAAAACGTGTGTTCATTAATACAACATATTTATGAAAAAATATATATAGACCAAGAAACCTTGGGCCATTTGGACAAAGAAACAACCGAGGAAGTGTGAAAATATAAAGAGCAGAATCTGTAAATTTTTGAAAGGTATAAAAAACATGGACATGGGAATGAAAGAGTGGTTTGATATGGTACAATATTTATGCAAAGGAGAAAGACATTTTAATGACTACAAAAAAACAGCCTCAAAGATATTCAAAGAGAAATACAGGCAATGGTATCCAGATATGGAAAACTCCACAATACAAAACGTAGATTGCAAAGGGGAATGTAAGATTAGTAAAGTAGAAGTAAAAATGAAGCTGAAGTAATGGAATACCTGCAAAGTGAAGGATTTAGTGTAGAAAGTCTAACACAGGTCATGTCACAGCATGATGGAATGAGTCCTCCAAGTAAGGAGGAGCAGGAGACATCTGAAGAAGAAATATGGACATGAGAAAGAAAAAGAGATTTAATATGGTGCAATATCTATGCAAATGAGAAAGCAAAAATAATCAATACAAAAAGAGCAGCACTAAAGATATTTGAAGAGAAATGCAGGCAAAGGCATCTGGATATGGACAATTTTACAATATAAAAAATAAGAAAACAAAGAGGAAATGAGCAAGAAACATCTGATCAGTTGCTGTATGAAGATACATTGGAGCCTTCCATAGGAGAATATACAAAAGTTCAGTTGAAGCTGCACAGCAAGGGAAGGAACAGGAAACTGTGACAACTCTGACAAAGTCAATGTTGTAGAGTGATAGGCCAGTGAGTTCCCATATGAAAGAGCAAGCGTTGACACAAGGTGAAACCTGAAGGCATTGTGGCAGAGGAAGATGCTGTTGAACTTTATGAAGAATGGCCACAGGAAGTGGAGAACAAAGAATGTGCACTCAGTGTATAAGAAAATGATCTAAGAGAAGAGTTCCTTGATTTAATTAAGATGGACAGACGTATTAAGATCAATGAAAGAAATAGACTACAGAAAGTCAATTAAACCCAAAAAGTTAAAAGTCTGAAAAAACAAATGAAAACAGCAATTAGGACTGCTCATGCAATATAACAGAAGTAAATAGGACATATTACTGTGCAACTAAATTAATAACAGATACAGTTTTACCACAAAAACACAGGACAGTAAGGGAAAGAAAGGGAAAAATCAAATGTCATTATGGAAGCATTGAATAGAGAAAAATATAAAGCAATTAAGACAAGAAGTGTCATTGTTAGAAGAGTAAAGAAGAGGGAACAGATCATTAAAATTACTCAGAATGATAGGTGTGATAAAAGCAATGTACAATATCAGAACAGTTCAGGATCTATTATGCACTATTGGAAATAATAAACTAAAAATATCAGCACAGGCAGAAAAAACTAAGAAGATATGCAGATAAATACAAAAGAAAAGTACAAAATAAGCAAATTATTGATGACCCAAAAAGGTTTTATAGAGAACTGGGAAACAAGACATAAGGAATTGACACACTACCAAAAAAGTAGAAATAGATATATTTTGGTGAAATATTTATGATGATCCTGTGGAACATAACAATGAATGGATAGTAGAAGTTAAAGAAATAATAACAAGTTCAAATGTAAAGGATATGGAATGGGATTAAGAAATAGCTTGAAAATTGAAACAAAGTTAAGAAAAGCTCCCAATTGTAAAACCTCAGGCCCAGATTCAGTAGCTAACTTCTGGCTAAAAGTATTAACATCTTTACATGAAGATTTAGCCTTGAATAAGAACTATTTATATATGCACCCCAAACAGATGCCAACCTGGTTAACAACAGGAAAAAGCAATACTCTTGCTTAAGAATAAACCTTCAAGCTATCCTAAAAACTATAGACCAATGCCTTTCAATGACGTATAAACTATACAATGGAATTGATGCTGAAAGAGTTTGTAGTCATTTAGAAGAAAATTCAATCATGACAATAAAAAAGGGTAATAAAAGAAAGTTATATGGAATAAAGGATTATTTGTTGCTATGGAGAACTGTAAAAAGGGGAAGACTCTAAGTATGGCATGGATAGACTAATAAAAGCATTTGACAGTATTCCACATTCATGGATAAAAGAGTACTTAAAAATATATAAGATACACCCTACATGATCAGTTAGATTACAGCAATCATAAAATAGTTGCAAACCACTTTGCAGTTAAGCCATGATCAAAGACAAATTATTATTCCAGGAATAAAAATTTAAGGGGGGATATTCCAGGGTGACTTTTTTGTCACCGCTGCTCTTTTGTCTTGCCCCTAACCCATTAAGATGTCTACTTAACAGATTAGGTCATGCCTACAATTTGGCTGCCAGTAAACAGCAATGTGTAAAGACTTATCATCTTCTTTTTTTTTGATGATTTAAAAATGTATATTTCATCAGATGAGGAATTGAAAGCACAACTGCAAGTGGTCACACTTTTTTTTTCAGATGATGTAAGAATGTCATTTGGTCTTGATAAATGAACAAAAACAGACTTTAAAGCAGGATAGCTGCAGCACCAGTAAAATATCAGCCTAGGACAGAAATGTGTTATAAAAGACTTTGAATAAGAAGGAGTGTATAAATATTTTGGAATTGATGAAGGATCAAAAATAAAACATGAACAAATGTGAGTAAAACGTAGGAGTATCTTAGCAAACTAAACTTAATATGGAAAACAGTGCTGACATCTACGAACAAAGTCCAAACTATAAACCAAGTTGCTCTTCTTGCCCTTACTTACAGTTTTGGAGTGACTGACTGGCAACAAAAGATGTTGGCTCAGTTGGACAGGAAAACAAGAAGGATGCCTCATGCTTATCAAATTTATAAAAATCAGTCTGTACACCAAGACTATATAGTCCCTGTCCTGAATTAGGTATGGGTCTCCTAGAAATTGATTACATATAGAGATCTGCAATCATAGTCCATGACCCAAACATAGTGAAAGTTTTAAAACATGAGGAAAATAAGTCTATGATGACTCCCTTGCTTAGTTTAGAAGAAGCATACCAGTGTCAAGCAGAAATGGAAATCAAACCAGAAAAAGATAAAAATCAGGCAGCAACTGAATATGCTGAAAAACAAAAGAAAGCATGTAAGAAGAAGGATCAGAAACTAAGGCAAAAAATGAGGAAAATGCATAGATATAGTGGCAAGTAATGAAAAGTCTTGGAACAACCTCATGTCGATCAGGCCTGAACACAGGAATGTTTAAGGATGGATGAATTCAAACCAAAAGATGAAAGGTTAATATCGGCAGCCCAAGACAGTGGAATATATACACGGTTTACAAACTACATTGAACATGTAAGAGGAGCAGACAAATGTAGGTTTTGTAGAACAGAATTGGAAACAGTCACACATCTTGTTGCTGGTTGTAACATGGTGAAGGACCGTGTACTGAAATGGATAACAATGTGGCAAGACTGCATTGAGGGTTTGTGCAAACATTATACTATTGAAGTAGCTGCAAAACATTAGAAAAAGATGTTTATATCACATGGGATCACACATCAGAAACACACAGTGACTATAGCATTTTATGTACAGAGAGATACAAAGTCATAAAATACCAAGATTTGCAGGCAGAAACAAGGGCAATGTGGAAGAAGGATACTGAGACAGTTACAATAGCAGTAGTAGGAGCAATAGATATTATAAAATATAATTTACAGTCATACTTAGATATGTTGCCGATGCATATAAGTTCATATGAATTGCAGAAAGAGTAAATGCTGGGCACATTATAGATGCTATGAAGAGCACATCTGGCTAACAACAAAGACTGAAGCAATACTAATTTCAAGAACCTCATACTTTGAGTTAGGAATATGGTCCATTCCCATCATTGTATTAGAAACCCCAAAAAACTTGGAGAAATTAAAAAAAATCTGGCCAGTTATACAGACATCAGAAAAGACAGATATCAGAATATAAAGTTTGCTCTAAAAACTTTTTAAATATTCTTCTGAATTTGGTTTTGCCTGCTTGTAAAAGAAGTCACAAGTCTCTTTTGTGCTCTTTATGAATGTTCTTTCTATTTAATGAAATCTGTATCTAGAAAGCTCTTTTGTAAAAGGAGTCTGCCTGGGAAAGTAATGCATGTAATGTGACTCTAAGCATTACTTTTGTTTCAACCATACATCTCACTTGGTTCACGTTTAAACAAATTAAGAAGAGTTTTCACATATAGTATGTAGCATAGCAAACTGCCTCTATCATGACACAATTCAGCAGAAGAGATTCATGTTTTAGAAATCACAGCATAAAGAGTTAAGAAAATGTGTAGCAGCACCTCACAACTTGAACATACAGAAAAAGTATGTAGCCAGATGTTGAATTCTTATGAATTGCATTTTAAAATAGAATTAATTCCTTCTTCAGACTGGCAGATAGGAGTGTCTGCATATGTGTGCATGTGTGCATGTGTGTTAATGTGTGCTCTTGTATGTGCATGTCTGCACAGTTGTTAGTGACTGAGTATGTGTCGGGGGGGTGTACTTGGTTACATGAATGTTTATGTCTTCTGGAAAATAAAAAAAAATATGAACCCTAACACTACCTGGAGAAAATGTATTTATCAGATATTAAACCGATAATGTGATTATTTGGGTCTACTTTGTTTCACTGAAAGCTCATTTCACTGAATTTGAATTCACCCTGACCAAATCGCTGAAAGCTCAAATTACTGAAAACTCATTTCACTGAATCTCATCCCACTGAAGTGAAGTACTGGCACTGTGTAGAGTACTGTTAGACAAGTAAAATGTATATGCCCTTTTCCCCACTGTAGTGTGATCCTGGAGTTAGTATATATACTTGTGGGGGGGGCACAGCCTCCCACATTGGGGTGTGTAGGAGCATTGTCCCCCACTTAGTCTGGGTAAATATTGTTTTCTTGAAAGAGTTAGTCATTGGTGTTGTAAGTATGCATGTCTGTGGTTTAAAATTTATTGTTTTGAAGCTTTTGGTGAAATACAATATAAAACCAAACTAGGTAGGGGACTATGCCCCCCAACACCCCCCCAAATGTGGGGGGATGTGCCCCCCACATGCCCCTAACTATATATACTAATTCGAGGATCACACTACAGTGGCAAAAAGGGCATATACCTTTTACTTGTCTTACAGTACTCTACAAAGTGCCAGTACCTTACTTCAGTGAGATGAGATGCGGTGAAATGAGTTTTCAGTAATAGGTTCATAGGTAGGTACTAGGCTATCAGCCCAAGGGCCTACGTAAGCCTAGCCTACAAGATTCTCTGGCTTATGCCACACAACAAATTTATTTTTCTGTGCCACTGTTAAGCAGAGACACAGAAGTGATCCCCAGGGTGTATTAAGCTTTCACCAATTTGGTCAGGGTAAATTTAAATTCAATGAAATGAGCTTTCGATGAAATAAAGTAGACCTGTTTATTTAACGTCCTGGGTACAGCCCATTGGTCACTAATCACAATTTCATTTAAATAAAATCAGACACCTTGGTCAGCTATTATAAGATGTATGCCCAACGCAAACAAAATATTATTATAGCTACAAAGAAATCTCAGTTATTTAAATGCTTATTATTAAGAAAACAATAATGATTTCTCTGTAATACTGGGAGCCTGAGAAAATAACTTCCAATTTTTAGTTAATCGCTTGAAAAGAAAACGTGCTAATGCTGTCTTAATCTGTGTACTAAACTCTTAAGTTTTTATATAGTCTAGGCATAAATTATACATCTCATTAGAAAGAACTATTACAAATTTGCACCAGTTTTGTCTATTTCCCTCTGAAACAATGAAGTAGGTGCCATCATCTTTATTTACATTTCCAGTGCTAGTGAATAAGTTGCTGACAGTATCACATGACAATAAAAGCAGCCAATGTCATGACAAAGCAATGTACTAATACAAGCATTTCATTCCTTTCATTGTCACAAAGAAAGAAGGTATTTTTTCTACTACCTCTCATCTACAAACAGACAGGCAAACTACCAACTAAAAGATTTGGTGTCATGTGTTAAATTCCATGACTGTTTGGACTATTTTAAAGTAGTGTGCATTAAGATGTTTTTATAATTTGTTATATATGTCAATGCACACTTAATGACATTAAAAACTGTTCTGATGGTTAATAATTGTGGAATTGCATTAGTATTTGTACTTCGTATGTGTGGTGACTTTTATCCCCCCCCCCCCCACACACACACACGCACGCACACACATTTCCCCAAACAACAGGCAATAAGCTGAATGGAAGTACCTGTTTAATACATGTCAGGTAAATAAATCACATTTTTTCATCTACTTTTCAGCTTCTGAACTAAACATGCTATATAACATTAACATTTTTAGGAGAACTAAGAACTTATAAAATATTTTGTACATTGAACCGAAGTATGTAATATACTTTCGCAAATGACATCTAGAGAGACATGCAACTATTAGGTCTCAATGCACCTAAGATAACTTCATCAAGTACTTCTTTCTGCTGGTATTGTGATTTATAGTACATCATCATGAAGTGGTGAAAACAGTGCTATAATCATTTAAATGCTAATTTTATAACTTCCATTACTGAAGTATAGTTACTAATTACATAACAGATTTTGGAGACCTTGCATGAGGAACTGAGATAGGTATTTTCCTGCCTTAATATCTATTTAATATGCCAGTGGTCACAGTGCCAACACATCTGGATGTTTACTGGAAACAAAGATAAGTGCTGCCATGTATTGGTGGGTAGTCCCTGCACCATAACAAACTGTTAATGTCAAATTATTGAAGTGTAATTTTGCATGTTTTACTGCCATTTAATGAAAACTCATTTGTCATTGTGACTATATAGTCTGTTTTACTTTGTTTACAGTTCTGGCTGTTCTTTCTTACCTGCCTAGATTAACTGTCTATGACATACTATTTTGTATAATTTCTGGGATCTGTAGTGTAGTGCAAATACATTTGTTTAATTCTTTATTGATTTCACTTATTGTGGACTTAGGATGGAATAGATGAGTTCTGTAAGCCTTCATTTCTCCCAAAGATCTCAAGTGTAAACATCCAGTAGTTAATGAGGTAAACTGTGTGCATGTTTAATTATTATAGTAAATGCTGTGTTATTCTAAAGGAAAATAATGTTTTGGACAGTGGATTCAATTTTAATAATAGCAGTAATTTTATTAATAACATTTCATCAGTGATTGTACAGTCTTAGTGCTTTCCTTGCATCTGCTTGCCTTAGTAAAGATATATACATATATAATATATATATATATATATTTCTATCTATCTGTCTATCTATCTATCTATCTATCTAAATATAGGTTAGATATAGATGTAGATGCCTATATCTATATCTAATGTATATTATATATATATATATATATATATATATATATATATATATATATATATATATATATATATATATATATATACACACACACACACACACACACACACACACACACACACACAAAGACATATATATATATATATATATATATATATATATATATATATATATATGTGTGTGTGTGTGTGTGTGTGTGTGTGTGTGTATGTGTGTGTGTGTGTGTGTGTGTGTATAAACATATATATCTCTTTTCAGGGGCAATCCAGTAACACTGTCTGGTTAAGGAATTTGCTTAGAGTCATGCGCAGGCAAATGCAGGTACAGGAAATAAAACACCTTATCCAGGGTACAGGAAACAGTTCATTGACAGCTTACAGCTTTAGTGTTCTTTGATTACTGATAGACAGATCAAATCTTCTGTCTCAGTGATTCTTGCTCAAAACTACTATGATTGTGTTTGGAGTGTGTGCTAGGTGAGTAATGCAATATCTTTAATAGTGAAGTCAAAATTTACATGGTGTAATAATATTTAATTAATATTGAGTGTTTGTATGGATCTGTCAGCTCAACAAGTGGTCACTGCATTGCACAGTGATGGGAGCAGTTCATTTATTAATATGACAAAAGGAGTGGGATGAATTTAAAACTTTCCAAAATAATTTAAGTGAATTTGACTACTCATTAAAATAGAAATACATAGTGTACTGGTCCAGTTATGATAATGTTGATAAGAGGTCTCAACAAAAATGCTGGTTTCACCTTCATAAATGCAGTAGAATGTTTGCAGAAAATTTTCCTGTGCATTTCTAAGATTGATAATGGGTCTATTTCACCAACATTCATCTGCTGTCATAAACATTACAAACCGTAGTAAAACGACACTATGTACTGTTATCTTGCTGTACTACCTTTTATCTGGAGTTCACAGTTTAATGAACTTGCTCATGCCAGGGAGGGAGTTTGGAATGTCTCAAATGAGATGGAGAAATTAAATGCATGACTGAAGAAACAGAAGAAAATTTTATTTGCTGACTAAACAGTGACTGCTGAAAGTTATTTAAAATTTCATTTGATAAAACTACAAGTCAGTGAGGCCAATTTAAATGTTGATTCTCTTTGCAGTTTACCTACAGACTTATAACCGCTGGCATCTGTTTTCCTCCAGCAAAGCATATTTGTGAGCCTATTGCAAAAGAAGACTCTAAGATTTCCAAGCCACTAGTGAAGCATAATCTATTTAAAGCTTGTCATGACATTTTCAAGTCATGTATTTTAATACATTTTCCCATTTCGACAGCTGTCTGTTACACTTGATGCAAAGGTTGATACCATTCATATGTTGATACCAAACATACACAGCTTTCAATACAGCAGTTGCACTGCTAAGAAAATGTTCTGGAACAGACTCCCCATCCACATAAAACAAATTAATCCCTGTCCATATTCAACTGCAACTTGAATCTATGGATTGGAAATCGAAAAGATACCCTGGGACTACCCTTTATAGTACTAATGGACAGATGCCACTCCTAAACACTTTATTTCATGCATTAGTAACCTCAAATTATCTGTGGTTTTATCCCAGTAATTGTTATAAAGGGTAATACATATTATCAATCATGGGATAAGTAAGGCCAATCTCATCAAATGGGAACATAAAAAGGGGAATTAACTAGCCTTATTTTTTTCCACAAGGGAATCTTGCCTAGTACTTGCCTATGAACCTATAGACCTATAAGATGATGTGCAGTAAGGCAAAGCTTGGAGCTGAATAACATTTATGAATGTGTATATGCATGTATGTCTTGGTTACTGGAAATGTCAATAGGAATGAATCAATTGCAAAGAAAACAAGGCAAAAGGCTCCACCAAAATTAAGACGTCAAGTAAAATATTACATTTGCAATAAGTGAGTGCTCTGGAGCCTGAGTAGTTTGTCTGCCTGCATAACTGCATAACTCAATTAAGTGTAAATTTTTTTTCACCTGTGATTGTGGTACAATAAGCAGTGTAAAGTGCATAGCACATCATAAACTGTCTACCTGGGCAAAATGTTATTGGTCTCTTAATATGGAAGATAAAAATGATAGGATTATAACAAAGTTAGAAAAGCTGTTAGAACAGATGCAGCTATGTGCCATAAGAAAAAACAAGAACATGCTGAAAATGTCAGAGGCATTGGAACAGTTCCCTAGCAGAAAAGACAGCCAGCTTCTATGCCATTATAAATACATATTGTTTTTCAAATGAGACTGTTACACTAACAGAAAAGTGAAAGCATACAGAAGGCTATCAGTGTAGGTCTAATTTCTGAATTGTGAGTTTATCTGATGGAGATGAAGTGGCTGGCACCATTTGTTTTGTAGACAACTACTTGGTATCTTTAAAACAAACTATGGATTTATGTTTCCAAGTAGATAAAACACACTGGATAAGGCACAACACATTATTGCCTAAAATCAAGATATAGGATTGTCATAACATAGTCTCTTATGTCAAAAGAGTGGATAGTGTAGCAATCTGTCTAGTAGAAAATGTTTGACTATTGCCAATTGCATGGTACAGATTGTGGAGCATGTGTTAAGAGACATATACTTGAATTGTATGTAACTGTTCCCTGTGGTGGTGAAAGTGAGGATGCGGAGTGCAGTAGTGCACAAGTGGTTCCCAATGCAGCTAATGGGAACCTGACATTCATTCTGTCACCTTGCAGAAGCTGTGGACTGTTCTAGTGGAGTAATGCAAGGAAGGAAGAGTGAGAGAGAGATGTTGCTGATACAATACCAAAAAGGAGGAAAGGATGGAAGTCCAACATAGGGGAGAGCAAAATAGGTTCATAGGTTCATAGGTAGGTACTAGGCTATTGGCCCTAGGGCCTATATAAGCCTACCCAAAAAGGTAACCTGGTTAAAAAGGTACCCTGGCTTTCACCACCCAAGAAAATTATTTTCCTGTGACCCTGTTGAGCAAAGCCACAGAGGTGATCCCCAGGGTGAATTTCATATTTCCCATCCAATCATATAGGTTCATAGGTAAGTCTTTTGCCGCACCTCCAATTTGTATTAAATATGTAGTTGTTGAACTGAAGGATAAAGAAGAGGTTACACTATGATAGTTAGATGTTCCAGACAGAGGGGAAAGGCAGGAAAGTAGTAAAAGAAGTACAGCATCAAATTAAAATGAAGGATAAATAGAGCAGTCCAATCTAAAATAATATTTTGAGGCTGGCAGACCAGTATAGTGAACTCTGAATGAACTGCATGATTAGAGGCCCTGAAACAGGTGGCTGACATGCCAAAGGGAAAGGTAGAGAAAGAGTAGGTTCAGCCAGACCGAATATGTTTCCCATGGCCAAGAATGGTGCTAGAATTAAGTGATAGATCCACAGGGAGCAATCTGGATACCTGAGGGAGACAGCAGTATGACATACAAGTAGATAAAGTAAAAACAGGCGAGAGAAGGGAACTATGGATGCTGTAACTCCCTGATACCTTTGGTTTCCATTTCTATCTTGTGTGTTGTCAGCTTTTTGTTAATTACAGAAGTATGTGATTTGAAGGTTTAGTAATATTTGTGGTTCTTTCATGTCATAATAAAGACAGAGTGCAGAGGGAAGTTTCCAAACATAGATTCAATGCAAAGTGTTGAAAGCATGGAGGGAATCAGAGAAAGAGTGTTTCGGGCAGAAGTATACACACAAGAATAACTCTATTGGGGAGCATAATAGTGAAGGGGATGAAACAACATGCAGTTATCTTACAGTTTGTATTTTATTTGTGCAGCTATCCAGAATGGACTGTTTCCATCACAATTATTATAATTTATTGATGTTTACGATAAGTAATGAGCTTGAGTGGAGTAGTATTTAGGTCATGTGGGAGATTGTGAAGTTGCAGTGACGTCTGAGAATTTCTGTTAGGTTTTGAAGTCTCATTTTGGGATGACTGTATGAATTATGAATTATGTTAGTAATTGCTACTGAATAATTAGAATTTAAATGCAAAATGGGTATTTTAGTTGGCATGACAAAAAAGGGAATATATTTTCTCATTTTGTTTTTATGATGATATATTGGAGGAGACATAAATAGAAGGGAAGCAATGACATAGACTGTAAATTGGTTACCCAAAGATTTAGCTTTGATTTGCTTCATAAAATTTCATAGTTTTTGGATCACAAGCATTATAGTACACAAGAAGGGAATCATGACTGTGTTTTAATGTTTTCTTTTCTTTTTGAGGGTGTAAAAAAATGAAAACACTGTCATCTGTGTTATCATGTCTGGCAGAAGATTTGTGCGTATTCTCTGATTAACTTGTATCATATGCCAGCATGTCTAATTGTGAAAATATAAATATGCTTTAAAATGATGAGTATCTATCTGCTTATACAAAATGTTTAAATAATCTGTCAATGGTTGATGCATTTCTAATTGCAGATATTTTTAAGGATGATTCTAAAATACAAATTGGCTGCAGAGAATCAGCTGAACAGTAGATGATGTCATTAGAATGTTCCTGGTTGCTTGGTGATTATTTGAATAGCTGATTGACAGGAAAATAGCTATTTAAAACAGCCGACTGTTATTATTAAAATAAGACAGTTGAGACTGTTAAGCTGGGCAGTTTTTGAAGAGCAGTAGTAAGTTGAGAATTACAGTCAGTTATAGTGCTGTCCAGAAGATACACAGAAAAAGGACTCACCAAAAAAAACTGTAAGCCTGCCTTTGCCTCGCTGTTATGTTTTGGATTAGATCAGGGACAGTATTCTTTAGTTATATTAGGAAAGCTTAGTTATTTAGATAGAGTTATTTTTCTAAGATGATAGACGTCTATGCTACAGCTTAATTTTATATTTCTGGTGATTGAATTCTGGTGTTTATTAAAAATTATTGATTTACATTCTTGTAATCATTTTACTTATTATTAAATGTTTTTCTTTACTTTACATTGTAGCTGGACAAACAATGTGTTCTTTAGAGATTAGAGAGTGCTTATACCTGCTTGATGCTCCCCAGCTCACCCCAAATGCCTGGCTGCTTCTGGTCATAGCTATCATTTATTTTGATATTTAATTATTAATAATTGATCACCGTTTGAAGGATGTATAGACCTGTCTGACTCTGGTGGCAGCATTATCATTTTTTTGGGGAGGGGACACAGCTGGAAATCTGTGCCAAACTTCCCATAAGTGTTTCTGTGTGTGTGTGTGAGATTTAAATTTATATTTAGTATGAGTGAGTCAAAGGTCTTAAATTGGAACACATTGCTCTGAATTGTATGATAAGGGATTACAGTTGAAGTTGTCAGATGTATATAGTCCAGTTCCAGGAAAAAAGAGCATGTTTCTGTTGTGCTCTTAAGGGAAATTTTGGAATTTTACTCTTGTGTGCTGTATGCTCTGGTGTTTTCTGTGACGCTCCCACACTGGAAGCAGTAGAGAGGATTGAAGCTCCTTAATTACTGGCCCAGGTTTTAAGTGGGGGATGTCACATTATTGTTGGAAGTCCAGTAGGATATTAGCCAGGCATCACATTTAATTGGTGGCACTGGTGGAATATTGACTGGACTTCACAAGGGAGACTGCTCATTAAAGGTCAGTACTATATAGGGCATTGGTGTGTTTTTCGGTGATACCAAGCTCTTGTTTGCTGTGTTTTATAGTAGCAATAGATGAAATGTGTTGCAATGGAACTTTTATGACATACTGGTGATCTTGTTATTCCTTGTATGTGTCTGTACAGTATGTGTTTATGTATTATATAATTTATTTGTAACAATCTTTGTTCTGTTTGGGTCCACCCCCTCCCTGAGCCTTCTCTAAAAAAGGGCTTGTGCCCATTTGGACAATGATTAATATAATTTTAGATTAGAAAGGGGTTTTAATGTACTGGTGTCTTATTTCTTTACATTGCTGTGAGCTGAAACATGACTCATGGATGGTAATGGAAAAATGCCTGTTATACCAGCAGCCAAGGAATTTGGGATGTTATGTTGGGTTTTATGATTTGTATGATACTTTGCATTTGGGTGCTGGTTACCATGAAAGGAATAATTAAAAGCCATTGTTTTCCTTTTAACAAATGTGATGTTTAGTGGGTAGTAATAACAGAGGGGAAAGATATTTCCTATCCATTTGGGGGAGCTAGTATAAGTTCCTTAAGAAGTTAAGTGAGGCTCTATTTACAGGTTTTGGAGGTTATCTGGGGACTCCACTTCTTTTCAGAACTGGCTGTATGGGGCATTGCAAGGCTGGTGATATAAGGCTATTGGGTGCAACTACATAGGAATGGACTTTTTAAATTAATGACAAATGGAAGAAGTGGGAACTAGCTCAGAAAATCTTTAGTGGTAGGTTGGACAAATTGAGATGGAAGAGTGGGGACAGATACTAGGAAAGAATAGACCTTAGAGGTGCTATCTGAGGTTTGTAAAGAGTAGAAAGCCAGATATGAAGACTAGGAATATGGTAGGACACAGGCAGTGAGTGTCTAGGGGGAAAGGTGAGATTTTAGGGGAATAGGGGAAGTTAGTTGGGAGGTTGAATATCTGTATCTTTGGGAAAAATGGACATTTTTGTGATATGTGTAGGGGATAAACTGGGGATAAATTTTAGCAAACACTGCTTGCTGTGATAGCTGCCAACATCTGCAATCCTTCACAGCTGGGGGAATATTATGGAGGCATGTTGACATACCTGTGACACATCTTGCCAATTTCCAGAGATGCAGTAGGAGTTGTGTTGCTTGGTATATGGATGAATGTTAAAGAAGAAAAAAATGGCAGCTGCTAGGAAAACAAGTTGGATTTTTTTTGGTTTGCTTTAGCTTATCAATTAAAAGGAAAATAATTTTATGAAAGTTGTCAACAGAAGATTGGATCTAGTGTTCTTATAAGAAATAATATTATAATTAAATAAGGAAATTGGGAAATTACAGAGAAATATGTTTTAATGACTGGATTTTCGTTATGTGAATTGGGAAATGAATAGGCATTTTGATTCAAAAAATATTAGAATAAAACAAAAATATGGAGTAGGTAGAAGGAAGGGAGGTTGGTGGTGCTCAGGTGTGAGTCAGACAAACAAAGTGGAGTGATGAGTTTTATTATATGTCATGTGGATGACAAAGGAGTAATTCAAAACTTCTTGAGATCATCTAAGACAGGACATGGTGGTGATTGCTGCAGATTTTAATTTGATGTTTGAGCTAGGTTTAAGTAGGTTACATAGTACAGACTGAATCTGGAATTCTTAAAACAATTTAAAAGAAAATAATATAATTGCTATTTTGAGTACTCAGTGAGGGTGAAGAGGGTGTTTTTCTTTTTCAAGAAGCGAGGTAAGGCAGGCATACAGACTAAGTTGTTTTTTTTATGGATATGGAGACCAGTTGTGTGGGTTCTGGTCCAAAAAACATTTTAGAAAGAAATTTGTTATATCATGCTATGGCAGATATGGAGCAGGAATAGGAATGTCAACATTAAAGAAAGTGGGTAAGACATCTGATGAAAATGAGAGAAAGGAATTTAGTTGCCTATTTAAGGAAAACCGTTAGATGAGTATTAAAGGAAAATACGAGGATAGTGAAGGTTGGATGGGAATTGGATGGAGTAGTGGTGACATGGAGGGAGCATATTATGGGCAGATGGGGTTGAGGAACAAAAACTACCTTGATGTAATTAAGGATAGGGAAATGAGACTGATGAGGTTGTAGAAGGAGGGACAGAGCTGGTGATGGATTTCATTAGGACAAAATAAGGAATATCCGAGAAGGATTGTTATAGCTGACTAGATCTAAAGAGCTGCTGAGGTTGATATAGGGTCAACATGACAGGTTAAGGGAGAGATAGAGTTGAAGATGCTGGTTAGGAAGTTGAAGGAACAGAGAAAGAGAAAGACAATTTGAATAAGTACAATTAAGAATGTGTTGGGTATGTGAATGATGAGAAGTGTAGTGATTTGGTTGCTTTTTTATGAATATTATTCCCAGTTTTATTGGAAAAGAGACATTAGAGTTAGGTGCCTTGAGCACTGGAAAGGGAGGTAGGTGGTAGATACCATAGATGATGCAATGCATACAGAGAAGAGAAATTATTTTCAGATGGATCACTTTCCTACTGGTTCCTGTACAAAATTTGTTGGAAACAGTATGGAACTTGTTAGAAGATTTAAAATCAAAATACAATTTGGAGGAATGTCAGAATCAGTGTGGAGTAGCTTAAGTAGTTGTGTATAATGACAAGAGATAATAAAGACCTTTCAAATTTTAGGTAAGTTTAGTCTCAGTAATTTGTGTGAGAATGTTCTTGTGATGGTTATGACTGCATATTTGTCTCATATGTTACCATTACTTAATGGGTGAGAGTGGGTGTTTTTTGTCAAGCATAGTTCATCTACTGATTTCTGTCTGACATTTAGGAATTTTGTGAAGGAATAGTCTTGATGGAGATACAAAAACCTTTCTTATGATCAGATGATAATTTATTTTAAATATTATGGAATGGGTGGTGAGACAAAGCCTTTTTTAAAGTGAGAGAGACTTTGTATGGGAAACTGATAAAGAGTTTAGTTGCAAACTGCAGGGAATGAGAAAGATTGTGCTTCAGAGTTTTAAAAGGCAAGGGTGTTCTCTTTCCACAGCTCTGTGCTCACTAGCTATTGAGAAAATAATTTTTTGAGAAGTTTATTGGAAGTGAGAAGAATAAAAGTACAAATATTTTTCACAAATGGCTGTTACAAGAAACAGCGCAATTACTGTCAGAAGAACTTTAAATGTTTTAGACATCTAGGGAAAAGTCTCGGCACTGCTATCATCCTAGGAATTCATTTGTCATAAGAACGGAATGGACCAGGGACAAACTCAGGATGTATATATGCCTGTAAAAGAGATGGGATGAATATTTGGAATTGTGGGTACACCCTATGTAAATAAGAATAAGAAAGAGAATTGGACAGAACTGCAGGAAATAAGTTGTGTTGATGCTAAATGGGTGGTAAATAGAGCAAAATCTTCGGGCTTACAAACGACAGTGGTAAGATTAATGAAATCACCCTTGACGCCATATTTGCACATACATATTGAAAAGACATCTTCTGACTCGGTTGTATACTAGGTGGTATGTTTGAAATGGAGACTTTTGGATTGGCCAAGTAGTGAAGAAGTCAGAACCACAACAAAATATGAAAATGGTAAGACAAAATGTCTGCAGGAGAATGTGTAAATATAGATAAAATTTCCACAGGTATACAAGCCAAGGAATCCATAAAAAGTTTTGCTACTAACTCACTGAAATTGAAAAGAGACTCAAACCAAAAAAGCAAAATGACATTTCCAGACTACAAAAGGCAGGCAAGATGAGAATTTTTTTAAAAGGGCATCCTGTGGTGCAGAAAATAAAGGTCAGCTTGAACAAGTTTTTACTTTTGAGAAAACTAGAAACATACTCTGTATGAGACCTCAACAATTTCATAAAAAACTCTAAAAGATGAGAAACAAGCTGACAAGGCACTTTTTTTTTTATTCAGGGAATGACGGTTTATGTTTCTTTGTTACAAAGACTAAATATGATACCAGAATACATGTGAACTGTATAAAAGTTTTGATGAAGTCTTTGAACGAAAGGGTTAACTATTTTATTGAGATTGCTTCATACAATAAATATATTCTTTACACTCCATTGTATTTGACTGGTAACACAGCTTTGTTTGGTTCTTCAGTTATTATTCAGGCTGTGGATACTTTGTTTTTTGTGGATGGTATAAGACATTGTTGCTAAGATGTTCTAAAAAAACTAAAAATGAACCTCACATTAAGGCTATCATTCTCATGAAGTAACCTCAGTGTTTTCTTTATAGGACTTTAGATAATACATGTCTGAAAAATGTGTTTTGATATGTAATACAAAAAGTATTCCCTTATAGAACTTATTTATCTTACTACAGGTTTATCTAATTAATATATATATATATATATATCTATATATATATATATATATATATATATATATATATATATATATATATATTTCTTAAAACAAGTTCTATGTCAGACTAGTGTTAATAATATTTTTCTGATAGCTGTATAGAAAAAAGGAAAAAAATAGATTTATTTTTCATTAATTAAAACATGCTTGTGTCAATAATTGGTGCGACTGCCCACAAAACTGTAAGACGCAAGAAGCAGTGACACATTGCTTACTGACTGTGGTACATGAACTCATATTGTTTAGAATTACTAGTGGAATGCAAATCAGGTTGACATATACTTAATCTCCTATATGGTAGCTAAGCTATTCAGTTCAGCATTGAATTGCTAAGCCTTGCTCTTCCATGTGTTAGTTATGTTTGTAGATTGCAATGTTTGGCCTGCTATGGGGGAGTAAGCGTGCGAACAATGCAATATACTGATTGATTAATGCCCATTGAATGATATATGAGGCTCACTGATTTAAAATTTGTGACTGGTTAGTCTTCCACATGTTCTAAAGGGAATCCTAAACAGAAAAAAAAAATGTTTGAGTTGCTCTCTAGATTTTGCACTTGTGACAGCTGCAAATAAATAAATACACTTTACCATTTCTCTTTGTTTGTAATCTTGAGTGCTTTTTTACTGTTTATCGCTTGTGAGGTGTCATTAATTCACTTGAAACTACAGTGAAGGAATTTATGCACTTATCATGATGTGTATCTGTATGTCTATTTCTTGTCTACACCAAACTGAATGAAAGTGCATTTATTGACATATGACCACTTGTGTACGGTTTCCAAGATAATTCCTTCAGACCTTTCCCAGAGAACATAAGAAAAGGATATTGGGCATATTAAGGAATGTGTCTAGGTTTGGTTGAACCCCCTCACCAACAGACACAAGCATGAACATGGACATGCACACATGCACACATGGGCATACACATAAGCACACACACTAGGTTTACAGACACATCATTTTCACCAGAAAAAAATGAAGGAGCACAAAGTGGAAAAAAATATTATGCCGCTGGTTAAAATTTAACAGATTATGTATGCACATTATATACAGCAACTAATCTATTGAAACCCAGAATAATGTATATCTTCCTTCCTAATATACTCTAGAATAAAAGAATACAAATATTATGATACTTTGTATGCATGACCATAGACAGAGAAGCTGTAATTATTTCACACTTTTAAAAACATTCATTCAAATGAATGAGCTGTTGTTTAAAAACAGTTTTCAACAATAACCTGAATCTTAAGCAGTAAAAAAAAAAACAAGAACTGCTACATTGTAATAATAATTGTGATGGATAGTAACAGCAGTCTTATGATTTGCATCACTGTTTCCAATTATATGTTATTGAGCAGGCTTTAAATCCACACTACTGGCATTAAATAATATATAGTGGTCAAGTGGCCATAAGAGTGCATGATTTATGGCCACTCCTTCCTCAGGTAACAGCCAGCACATGCCACACCCATTGTAAGCTCTATACTGTACAGCTATAGATCAAATCAATACTCACTGATTTCCCAGGAGTTCATCCACAGCAGACTAAGACAAGTATTGTCCAGGGCAATATTGACAGCAGTATCTGAAACATGACCTAGTTCATTTTGCACAAAATTACACAAACAATATTTTCAGGAGGGCTTAATTATACCTCTACAGTACCAGCACCTCCATCCTTGTATTTATGGTAATGCTGCCACCACTTAAACAGACGACCCAAATGTATCAAAACATAACTATATACTCTTAAAACGTGGTCCACCAGCTTAGCTCAGCTAAGAAGTATGACAGCACCTGTGACCAAAACTAAAACCCGTTTCTATTTTCTCAAGCGTCTAAGTGCATCCATCATTGTTTGGATTCAAAATTGGATGGTTCTTTCTCTTTTCTCTGAGTCATTTATCTTTTGTTATATTGGAGATGTTGAGTTGACTCCAACAAGCTAGTGTCCATATAGTGTGATGCATATAAGCACTGCAAATAATTGCACATTTGAGAAGCTCATTTATTTTTACTTTCAATGTTTCTTCAGCCTTTTCATTAAGATCAGTTTTACCCTCAGTAAATGTGTATTTTTCAATCTAAACATTTTATAAATTGTGTATGCTACATTTTTAGCATACTTTAGTATGCAACTACTTCTCTGCAAATAATAATAATAATAATAATAATAATAATAATAATAATAATAATAATAATAATAGTAATCACAACAACAGCAACAATAAAAGAGTCAGAGATAAGTCATGGGATGAAACAAGTGCAAAATACAGCAGTATAAAGGAAATAACTGGTATAAATACAAAGAAAACACTAACACCAGGAAAAACACCAGGAACAAATAGCCTAATGTGTAAAAAGTGTGAAATCATTGGTGGGTTACTTGGAGGGAGCAATTCAGAGAAGTAGTGCAGTTGTGTTACTTTGCAAATTCCTTGGTTAATAATCATATCAGAGTGAGAAAAAAACATGCACAAAATACATGATGAGCTGCAGCAGTCAGTGAAGCTCCACACCATAAAATCCTGCTGAAGAGACATAAAGGCCATGCTAAGCTGTTGGAGTAAAAATGGGTTTAGCAAAATGTATATGTGTGAGGTCACCCTCTCTCCCAACAGCCACAGATGTGAACTGACAGTTTTGGTGCTGCCAAAGGATTTGCCTGTGTGCAAGTCCATCCACTCCATGGAAATAGTGGACTGCTGCAATGTGGACAGATACACTATACAGTAGATAGTAGACGTGGCACCTTTGTATGCAGGATCATGGAATGAATGGAATATCCATTCATATAGACATCAAGGTATAAGTAGCATTAATAAATCCTTCTTACAATGACTTTCCATCATCCAAAAGTAGATAAAGTATAGGAATCTGCCCCACAGAAATGATGTGGCATGCTACAACATATGTAAGAGCATATGTGGCTTCCAGATACTGCGGCGGAAACAGCAATAAACTATATGTGTGTGTTCTATGACATCATCCATTTCCTTGGCATACTCATAGCAATCAACAGCATCCACATCACTATCAAGATCCCACTGAATACACAGGGACAGTGGCATATCAGCAGTAAGGTATATCAACTGCCAGGTGCTCTGCAATGCACAGGGTTTATATAAGGATGATATGGCCATATTCACTATGTGACCTATTATACTTCTTTTACTGTGCATTATTTGATACATATTGAACAACATATCCAACTACTGGATCACCAAGAGTCATTGGTGAAGTTCCACTCCGAAGTCCTTGGTATAAGGAAGCAGTCTGTTTTCCCAGAGAGAGAGATAGAGAGATGCAAAAAACTCCTCCACATCTGTGCATGGTGTGTGTGTGTGTGTGTGTGTGTGTGTGTGTGTGTGTGTGTGTGTGTGTGTGTGTGTGTGTGTGTGTGTGTGTGTGTGTGTGTGTGTGTGAAGAGGCAGCTCTCCACCTGTGGCTATCTTCTTGCTAGCAAGATCAATTGCATTATGCAATTATTGTAGATCATACTGTTGTCTCTACAGCACACGTGTTGTACTGATCTATTATGGCCACTGACAGTTTTATCTACAACAATGCCCAGCCATACAGTCGTGGAAGGAACAGTCATTTTTATCAGTTAGGAACTGGACATGGTCATGAAGGACCTGCAACATGATGTCATTCTCTGCCTGTGAAAATGTCTAATTTCCTTTACTCACATTATGAGACACTTGACAAATGTGATGTTGTACATATAGTAAGAGTCACTGCTGGCATTCACCATAGCTACAACACAGTCCATCACCACAATGTCCATAGTGAGCACAAACTGCCACATTGGATCTACCCAGATTCACATGATTTTATGCCACTTGGACAGGCTGATGTCATGGGGCAGCAAACAGAACATGATTACAGTTGCACCTCTACAACACCATAATATCCAGTATATACAACACATGTCAAATAAATAAATAAAATAAATAAATATATGGGTGACACACCCTATGGTAATGTATGAGGATGCCACTGCATATATTTATGTAGTCCACAAGGCATGCCACAGCCAATCACTCATTTGCCTCCAATATAAAAGTCAATGGCCATACCCCTGTGCTATGTGCTCTTTGACCCATGGAGTTATTAAATAAAGCATGAATGTGAGGTCCACTGCAAGTTATTCTTGAGTATGTCAAGTGCAACTAATTGTTGGCCTTCAGATAAAATGCTACATGATAATGTCATTAAGGCAAGCCTCAACAGTCAGATTTTGCCCCCTCCCCATACACACACAAACATGCGCACAATATCTACAACAATAACAGAAAAACAGTACTAATCATGCTAAAAAGAAATCTCCCCTCATGTTGCTGTCCCCTGGACACTTACACCAGCAGCTGTGGGTCTATGTATACTGAAGAGAAGTAATCTACAGACTCCAATGCCTTATCTTTCTCAGTGATGAATTAATGTAGAGCAAAGAACATTACAATAGCCATGTCTTTATTTATCACACAGTTTTGAGATTTCTAGTGTATGAGTTATACTGATGAGCTAATGAAAAGCAAATTCTCTTCACTTAGCTTGTCTCTGACCCCTGCAGGTAAGCAAGAGTGTTGACATGTTGTGGCCCTTGGAATCCCTATAGATCCATCATGAAGTGAGATGAGGCTTATATGAGTTACAGTAAAGTCATTCACATACAAAACATCACCCTGGAATGTCATTTGTTTATCTGACATGATATGGTGGTATTGCACACTATCGCATTGACTTGCTTCCCAGCTATGTGGATCAAATGAAGCTGGCAACATGAATTGGTGCAAATGTGCTAGCTCTTTCCTTAAGGCTGTAATCTGTGGCATGCCAATTACTTTTGCTAAATACTAGTTATGGCAGTACTCACAGGTGGTACATGAAAGTGTCTAAAATTTTTATTTTATGCACAGACAGCACCAGGACCACATGTTGTGGAGCTTTTATGATAGTGTTCATTACAAGGTAGACATCTGCCTCTGAATTGCCAGACTGGTGTGTGATGCCATGGGCATCATCAACACTGATGGGAAGTGCAGCGATCACTTCAGTGACCTAAAGAGCCACTGCCTTGACATTCTACACCAATGGGAAGAACTCAGGGAAAGCACTTTGGAATCCTACTGTAAGCACTCAAGACATGCATTGCATGCCACATACATGACATTTGATTCATCAACATTTTCCTTTTACAGGTTCATAGGTAAGTACCAGGTTAGTTGCCCCAGTAGGCCATTTTAAGACTAGCTGATTTCCTTTTTTGTGCTTAAAATAACCAATGCCATTTGGTTATAGATTGGTCTTCCCCATCCCATGGTTGATAATTATATACTACACCTAATGAGAATAACTGGAATCATACTATAGACAATTTGAGGGAACTCATGCAGGGGATATAACATGTAGGAGCTGCCTTGGTCTACTTTTAGTACAATGAGGCAGTCTTGGGATAAATGTCCCATTTCCCATCCATAGATCTATTTTGAAGTTGTATAAAGACTGGGATAAACTTTGTTTTATGTGGATGGTGAGACTGTTCCATAGCAGCAGTATTCAATGTGAGATATACCTGTCCCTCCAAACTATTCTGATGATATTGCAAAAGAGGTTTAAATCCCTAGACTAAGTATTTTTGATGCCATCTGTCTTGCTGATTTGCAGTACATCCATCAGTAATGGGTTGGGGGATGCCTTGTATAGTAGACACAAGTCACTTCTCAGCACTCTGCAGGATAATGAGTATAGTGACAGTGTTTTGAGTTTATCCATGTCAGACATGTTGTTTAGGCCTTATATCCTTTTAGTAAGGTATCTCTGTGGGTTCTCCAGTTGTTGCATGTGTCTGGCCAGATACATGCCAAACGGGGAGCATTATCTTCAATGACTGGGGACAATGACATCCCTAGATATAGATGAAATAACATTGTGTATAAGCTGTGCAACATAGAATGACTTTCTTTCAGCAATGGACAGGACTCATGTTGCTCAAAGGTTAAGTCACTGTCCACATAAGTTCTCAAATCTCAAACAACCACATCAGTTGTTAGGATTGTATTGTCAATGTGGTAGTTTCCTGGGTTAGATGACTTCCCAAAGTTTTCTTCATTGAAAGTTTTCTAAATTTTCTCTTATGTTTTCCAAATGATGAAAGATCGCATGCAAAAGGCTCAGATGCAAATAGAATGAATATCCTGAAACAGAGGTATGTATATACTGTTAACTTTATAGCTGCATGTATATATGATATCTGCAGGATTGTGTATTGTTATAGTGTTGCTTTGCTGGTAGTAGAAACCCTTCTTACCACAATTATATGTATCCTGAGAAACATACTTAGCACATGTAAGCTTCTGTGCTCTCTCATCCTCTCTACCTCTGTGTGCTGCCATTGCTTTTAGGCTAATAATTTGTCTTCCTCTGGCTGTACCCTCAGCATACATTCTGTCGCACTCCACATCACATCTGTGGGTTTGCTTCCCTATATGCTACTGTCAATTGCCATAGCCTAGTTATCCATTCAGGGTACATTGGTCTTCATGCAGGACTAAATGAATACACTGTCACTTCCAAGTTTCCCTTCAAGTGCCAGTGCTACCATTCATACTCTTGGCATGCTTCATAGTAGCATATTCTGTCCTGTTAAGCTGGTTAGCATATGTCATACTATTCTACTTCAAACTATTGTATATGGCCTCTAATAAAGCAACTAGTTTAATATCTGTAGCTATGTCTTAATGGCATGGTCCATGTGTTCTCTTGTAGGATTCTGTATGGCAGATGAAGCCCACCTCCTCCTTGTGTGTCCCTTGGCATTACAACAGTACACTGGAAGTATCTCAGTCCACCTTCAGTGGCACCTACAGGCACTTATTACACTACATACACTGTTCTTCTTACATACATCGTACTTTGCCTACAATATGGCCTTTTGGTCTAGCATGGGTATTGCTCACATTGGCATTACATTTTTAACAACATTTTACTTCTCCAGGGACATTTACAAGTAACAATGTAACACAGTTTTGTTATGCTTTTTAACTGATGCATCTTTCTCTTCACCCCCGTCCTTCTTTTATGTCTATTTGTTTTAGTCTTGTTTCACTTCATTTATGTTACTATTGTATACATTATCAATGACATCCATGACTGTGATGTGTCATCAGTTATCTCATTGTTGAGATGCACTACTATTGCCTGATGTGTCTCAAGCAAACGTACTTCTCTGCAGTGAGATGAATGTCATCCAGTGATGGCCTCTGTTGGACTTTCAGCAGTGGAGGATGCATACACTGTCCATCTAGGAACATCTCCAATAGGTTATGTATGTAGTTTGGCTAGAATTGCAAAATGTGTTGATGGCATTAATGAACTGTAGCTCATTGTCCATTTTGGCAGCTTGATGTGCACCCTTTTATAAATGACAGTCACTCTACTGCCTGTCCTCAGCCATTAAGCTAACAGCAGGTTGGTGCAGTGGGGATGGCAGTTACAAAGGTAACTGACATCTGGTTGTTTATAACACTGGAAAATGCAGACATCCACTGTTACCCCCCACTCTATCCCACATCATGGTGCTCCCCTTTCTTATGTTTCTCTTCTCTTCACAGTTAGAAGTCAGTCCTTTCCATTACCAATTGTCCTCCATCTCTTTGCCTGTGTCTTTTCTTTGTGTATGCCCCTATTGTTCTTCATATGTGTCTTTTGTCTGTCTGTTTGTCTGCTTCTGCTACTATCTTGATACTTTCTTTCCAACCAGCCTTCCACTTAGCACCTTTCCCTCTTATCTTTTCATTTAAAAGAAAATGGGGATCTATCCTACAACAAAAAACATAAATTTGCTTCCTCACTACTGTCCCACTCTTCCTTTCCCTTTATTTTTTTCTGTGTGTTCCACTGCTTATGATTCTCCCTATCAGACTGTCCTAAACAGCCAGCCCTTTCCTTTTTATAACAATAAATGTATATATGATGGTTTTCAGATGCTCTCATCATTGCATGTGTGGGCATGCATTGTAAAGAGCATGCTATGTACATGCTACAGAGTTTATTAGATTATGTGAATGCATGTGTGAGCGTGCATTGTAAAGAGCATGCTATGTACATGCTACAGAGTTTATTTGATTATGTGAATGCATGTGTGAGCATGCATTGTAAAGAGCATGCTATGTACATGCTACAGAGATTATTAGATTATGTGAATGCATGTGTGAGCATGCATTGTAAAGAGCATGCTATGCACATGCTACAGAGTTTATTAGATGATGTGAATGCATGTGTGAGCATGCATTGTAAAGAACATGCTATGTACATGCTACAGAGTTTATTAGATTATGTGAATGCTATCATGTGATGCTGCTCATTACACATCTGGCACCTCTACCAGGGCATTCTTTAATTAGGTTTTCACAGTTATATTTGTGGCTCATATCGCATAGTTTATCAGGTATGGATCACATTGTGCTATTTCATTGTATTTTGCCATTACATGGCCATATATGTGATGAGTCTTAGTCTCATTCTATACATTCTACATAGACAAACAATTCAGGAAATAAAACATGCCTTGCAGTAAAATATAAAATTGATTGTAAGGAAGGGAAAACAATTTAAACTGAAAGACTTGATGTTACTGGAAAATGGGACTCGGATATTAGGAAATGCCAAATTAGTACAAGAAAATATTTTTTTTATGTGCACAATACCAGGAGAATGAAAGCTCAACAAACTGAAATGTTTTATCTGAAATGTGCAGGTTAACAGAGTGAGCATATGGTATGTGTATGTTGGGGGGGGGGGGGCAGTTGCTAATATGTACTTTTTGAAAATTTGCCATTGTATTGATATGGAAGGTAAAACTGAATATTTGCACTGTTTAAGCAGACATCTAGTTCATAAGTTTATTTTATTTATTTATTTTACATTTGTTGACCGGGCTAGTCCAGCTGGATATATGTCCATTTTCAGTGGAGGCCCGGGGAGAAAAGCTCCACAAATTACAACAACATAAAAGGTCAAGACAAAGACAATAACAGTATAATTTGGTACATAAGAAGTTTTAACAATTATAGTACAAGCCTAAGATTATATATTTTATATTTCAGTAGGAAAAAGGAAAAATGTATCTAAGAATAGATGAATAAGACTAATACATTTGTATTAGAAATGATGTAGTACAAATCTTTATAACATATTACAAAATTAGATACACCTAGTAATTTATGATAAGAGATACTAAGGTCTCACAAAAACCTAGGAAAGAAAAACACTAGAGATCAATAGGTATAGAAGAACAGCAAACAAGGATGGATTTCTAGTGTTATTTAAAACATAGGTTGTGATACTATATGAAGGTGCTTGATCATTCCACAGTATATACTTATTTACATGCGAAAAAATCCTAAGGAAGGTTAAGCTCACTAAAAAGTAGTGAGACAACACAAGATCAGGATCATGGGAGGCTAGGAATTGTGGGAGTCTAGTTAATAGTTAGGTACTTAGTCTGGGTTAACACAGGGGCATAGCCAGTGTGATTTGAGGTAGGGTTTAAGCTTGCTTTTAAATAAGCTGACAGAGGATATTGAGGTTAGCTGGCTTGGGAGGATGTTCCAGGCCTTACCTACTAGTTTAGATAGTATTGCATCAGCACATTCAACTTTTGATTAGGGTATTGTCACATTTAGCATGATGGACATACCTTTTAACATTGTTCTTCAGACATTTTTATGCTGAATACAAGATTGGTTGATTTGTGGATGCTCAATTTATACTTACCCCATATGCATTAGAATATCACACTGTATCATGTTTAATATGTCCTGGCCTCCTATATATAGATAGTGAATTTTTGACATGTGTATTATTGTATTTATATTTTGCCTTCTTATATAGTTTTTGCTTCTCCCATGTTTATCAATTTGATAATAAGCTATCCTTCACTTAGGACGTTATATCAGCTTTATCGACCTTACCAGGAGATAGCTGATTTGGGTCTTATGGTTGTTACCTCTATAGCCCTTCCAGGATATGGCTCACTATTTTCTTCTATTAGTTATCATGTAATAGATATCTATTTTTTGTGGATTATACCCTTTATGTTAACATCATTATGACCATGAATATAACTATTATTTTTCAAATTATTTACTTGAAATTATTTACCTCTAATTGCCATGTTTATTTAACAGTGAATATGCATATATTGTTTGTTTTTAGTCCTTAACATTTGCAGCCTTTCAAACATCTTATGTATAATGTATAGGTATGGAACATACCTTTATTTCTATTGGTCAGGGGGCCATATATATGGAGCTTTGGTGGACTGGTGAAATGTCTTATTTATTTTTATCCTCACTGAAGAAGGCGTATGCCGAAACTAGCTTGAGTATAATGAAACCAATTTGTGCATTTATATGCACTTTTCTTCATCAATAAACTATTTGGAATTGTAATTGCTGGCCTTTGGTGTGTTTTCGAATTTGGTTTGGCCGTGCAAGTTGTACGTGCAGGGTGTGGTGTTTTTGTATTACTTTTGTACCTCGCTGTTGACGTTCAGTTCCTTTTGCTGGCAGGAGATGACTCCTTTCCTGATGATACTTTTCGGTTTCGTTTCACCAGTATAAACCGTGGATGGCACTAAGATGTTTGGGGCTGCAACATTGTTATTGGACTTTTATGGTGGTCTTTTGTTAATTTGGATCTAAGAATTTATGGGATGTCTACATTTTTATGGAACTACGGGGCTTTGGCCTAGCGGTACGACCATACGACAACTAAGGTACTGAAACTTTTTATTTAAGTAAACTACATCTATAACTAAGGGGGCCTAACAGCGGAATTGTATTTAAAGAATTCAAGCTATATGTATGAACATTTCGTCGGAGGAACTGTTTTTTTGTACGCGACTGTTTATATATTTTTTGGCGCATTGTCATATTACCTACGGATGCTTCACGTGATGGACAAATGATGCTTTGATGTGTACTATGACTGTTAAATCAGTTATGGATATTTCAGTTTGATTTTGGCTACCACTATATCTTGTGACTGGGCTGATTAAGACTTGCATACATTTGTGGATTTATATTCACTTGTTTGATGTAATTGTATGCAACTAAGGGACATTCTTTTATCAACGATATTGGGTCGACCTACCAAAACAAAAACTTGGACTTGTACGATTCATGGATATGTGTGTCTACATATAACAACCCTTATGGACAGACCTATTGAGTCATTTAATGAATATATGTGTTTGAGTATTTTTTGGCGAAGTTTAATAAGCTATGACTACTTTTACTATTGTATGTGTATACTAGAGTCTTTTTTATCAACATCTCTACTAGATATAGAGACTACTTATAGTCTCGTTAGCGTTAATCACAGTGGTTGGACTTACAAACAGCATACCTGGGATACTTATGAATAAGGGACAGATATATTCAGATATTGATATTCTTATGTGGTACACAGATATAGCCTGCACTAATACACATGTTAGTGGAATAATTCACTTATATTTGTGCTACGGGCTTAAGAACAGTTTGGATCTTCTTTATCTGAAAGAGTACATTATTCTATAGTATTTGATAACCACCGCCCTATTCCATTACAGGACCTAGGTGTCGATGTGGACCATATTTATAAAATATATGGACTAGATACTTTCAATACTTCTAGTATTTAGAGACTGTGAATTAACATATTTTTGGGTCTTTTTGACCACCAACACTTGGGTAATTACGGGTGTTAGATATATGTATATAATAGGTGTAGTGATGATTTTGGATTAGAAGAGGCACATTGTTTCATGTATTAACCAAGCATTCCAACTACATTATATCTAATGAACAACCAGTCAAAATACATGAATATATTCAATATATGCTTTGGTGACATGTCAGCTGAATGTTTATCAACATTGATTCTGTAGGCCAAATAGGGATCATGCTTTTTTGACTATCTGATAGAGTACAGTATTATACATTGTTTCACAATAATTGTTCTATCCTACTGTATGATTTTGGTGCCTACATGGTTTTTTGTGGATTATACCTAATAACTCTGAATATTTGGGTGTACATACTATATATTCTGAGTATTTGGAGACCAGAATTGAATATAATAATATGGTATATTATGGTATTTATTACCACTATTAACCCCACTAATTTTGAGTCATATATAAATAACAGAGATACAGTTGTGATTTTGGTTCGACATGAACGATGCTCTATATATGGATTGAGAATCCTATTATAGATAAGGAACAATAACTTCATGTAAAGTGATACAGGTGGGCCTTATATTCAAACGGGTCTACTTCTATTCGCTGACAGCCCATTTCACTGAAACCCATTTCGTTGACAGCTCATTTCATTGACAAATATTCTAGGTGGGGGGCTGCGCCTCACACACCTCAATGTGGGGCTGTGCCCCCCACACCCCCCCAACTATCTATAACAACTCCACAGTCGCACAACAGTGGGGAGGAGGGCAAAACCCAGGTTTTTGCCTTGAATACTTTTGTCAATGAAATGAGCTGTCAACGAAATGGGTTTCAGTGAAATGGGCTGTCAGCGAATAGAAGTAGACCCATTCAAACATATGCCAGTAGATTTGTTTCATTACATCTTAGAGATTGTCCTATACAGTCAAATTTATTGACGGTGTTGTTGCCCCTATTAAAACTCAGGTGGTATTTAATTGTTTTTACCACCCAGGAATATCTGTGTGTTTGGTTGGGGTTGGGTGTTCCTACTGGCCCTGTCTCTGGTCCCTTATCCTGTCCTCTTAGATATTAGATATTCATTCTTGGACAACCTACAACACTATTACTTAATATGGAATTGGACAAAATATTGGATGGGTTGTGTGCTGATAGGGAAGATATTGGTATTTTTGGGTTGGACCAAATCCCAAGCAACAACCAAAGCCAACCAAATTCTTATACTGGTGATAGTTGTGAACTAGCATTTTGTAATCTGGAAAAGGGACTTAAAGGTCTTAGAGCCAATATATGGCACCTCAGACTCTTTAAAGCTTATCTACATAAAAACTTGGCCCCTAGAGGCCTTCGAATCAAACTTCGCCTGCTAGTCGGCAGATCTGAACAGAGGCTGACTGATGAATGGGACGAGGCATTAAGAAATGGCTCTATGGTGTTTGTTAAAATTCTAGCCTCTTATTATGAGAGGACTATTGATGTATGTGTATCTGAAGTTAAGGAATTAAGTATGGAATGTAAGAAATTCCAATCTAGTAACAACTATCATCAGCTCTTAGATAGGTTGTCCAAGGAACTGACTACTTATGACAAATTGGTTAAGGATAGGAAAGTTAAGAAATTCAACAGAGATGTTATGGATTATGATAAGGGACATCCCTTTCAAACACAGAGAACTGTGAGATTTAATGATACCATATCGGGTGTGACCAGGGGCAGGTCCAGGAAGAGACCTAGGTCCATACTGAAACACAGAGACCAATTCCACACAAGTACATCAGGGGAGGAGTCATCATATACTGACAGTGAGGGTGGAATTACCACTAACTCACCACTTAAGAAAAAAACTAACTCTCATTTCCCTTTAGAAGGGGCAGGAAATCCAGAGAGGGGAGGAAACACATCAATAGAAATAGGAAAAGACTCAATGTCAGGACTGATACAATCATTACTGAAACAATGAGAACACCATTTGAAAATGTTCTTAACTTGTCTAATTTTGTACTTACTGATCAACAGCACAACATTCTTAATAAAGGATTGGGTTTTGTTCCCAGTTTCTTCTCTGATCAATATCAAATCTATATGGATGTGATGGATTATTGTCATAGACTTAACCTCAAGATATTTTTTTCAGAACAGGATCATTCAATTTCTCAAAGATCTTCTGAATTTATTTTTCAGAAATCCACTTTCCAACCGCCCATGAATAAGAATGTGGGTATTTTTCAACAAGCTGTACTCAAAGATCTCCACTTTCCCCATTTGGAATGTAATATTGCACCAGATAATATTACTCATGAAGAGAAACAGGCACTCTTCGAACTTAGATCCAACCATAATATTGTAATACTCCAAGCTGATAAAGGAGGAGCTGTGGTAATTCAAAATATGAATTACTATGTTCAGGAAGGCCTTAGACAATGATCTGATTCCAAATGTTATATGCATATGGGTGTGGATCCAACCAATAAATTTAAACAGGAAATTGATTCTTTTCTTAATGATGCATTAGATGAGGGCATTATTACTAAGAAAACTGTTCAACATCTTCAGGTTAAGGATCCATCGAAGCAAATTTTATATCTGCTGCCAAAGATACACAAATCCATTACACATCCTCCAGGCAGGCCCATTGTATCTGGCCATGGTTCATTGACTGAACCATTATCGGTATTATTAACACAATATTTGAAACCACTTTTGACACAGGTCAGAGCCAGAATACAAGACACGACCCAATTTTTGAAAATTATTGAGGACACCCAACTGGAGCCAGAATGGCAAATGTGCACATTGGATGTGAAATCCCTTTACACAAGCATACCACAATGGGCAGGGCTTCAGGCTTTGGAATTTTGGTTGAATAAAGCTGAACTATATCTACCTGGATTCAATACATTGCTTATATGTATGACCGAACATGTCCTCAACAAAAATGTATTCTATTTCCAAGGGGATTGTTATTGGCAACTTCGTGGCACTGCCATGGGTGCTTCTTTTGCCCCAATATATGCCGATCTTTTTATGGCGTATCTGGAGGAGTGCCTGATTTACAATCCCTTACATAACATCTATCTAGTAGAAATGGACATCTGGCAGAGATACTTAGATGATTGCTGGATGGTGCGGCGTGCGGACGCTACTTATCTTACAGAATTTGTGGAATATTTGAACAATAACATATGGGGTATTGAATTTTCTATCATATCCCATTTGTACCAAATTGATTTTTTGGATGTTACAGTGTATCAGAACAGTGATCATACTCTTAGTACTAAAATCCATAGAAAATATCCACAGTTCAATTCATTACTTCACGCCTCCAGTATGCACCCGCGCCACACCATCCGCAACATCCACAAATCTCAATATTTGAGAATGAAACATATCAATTCCTCCACTGCTGACTATGAGATAGCTAAGGAAGATTTGAGGAACAGATTTTTGGACAGGGGATATTCTTGCTTTGATATTGAATCAGCCAGAGTCTGGACCGACAAACAGGATAGAAGCTCATTGTTACAATATAAAGATAAGGGTAATCGTCCGAAGGATGACAACATCAGATTCATTACCACTTATGGCAGGAATCATCAGATAATTAGGGATGTCCTCAACAACAATTGGAACATTTTGTTGGCCAATGATTATCTCTGGGAAACATTGGGAAACCAATGCTCAGTCTCTTATAGGAGAGGTAAAATTTTGGGTACACTATTTTCACACTATAAACATCAGGAGAGTGGTGGAGCCAAATACAAACAGCTCACGATCACTGGGGATGAACTTTTGGGAACTTTCCCATGTGGCAATTGCACCTCATGCAGTCAAGTGAATAAGCTTAAACAATTCACTAGTTCTAATACCAGTAAGGTGTATGATGTTAGAACATTTGGCAATTGCTCATCCAGTTGGGTCATTTATTTGGCCACGTGTCAATGTAATGCCTTTTATGTGGGCAAAACTTCCTGTTCTTTAAGAATCAGGATAGGGGAACATCGGAGTGATATCCGTAATAAGAAACTGACCAATGCTTTATACCAACATTCGGTTAAACATCCAACTGCAAAATTCATGTTTACTATCATTGATAAAATCATGGGTAACAGACACAACCAACAAGGTTGGCAAAGCAAACTTAGTCATAAGGAGAAATACTGGATTATCCATCTTGGAGCACTATTTCCACCAGGTCTAAATGACCATTTATGATACACATTTCTACCCCAAAATTGGAGATTGATTTTCCCTAGATTTAGGATAAGTATATTTCATATTTTGTATTAATTACCTATCATGGAAGTTTAGATAGTATTGCATCAGCACATTCAACTTTTGATTAGGGTATTGTCACATTTAGCATGATGGACATACCTTTTAACATTGTTCTTCAGACATTTTTATGCTGAATACAAGATTGGTTGATTTGTGGATGCTCAATTTATACTTACCCCATATGCATTAGAATATCACACTGTATCATGTTTAATATGTCCTGGCCTCCTATATATAGATAGTGAATTTTTGACATGTGTATTATTGTATTTATATTTTGCCTTCTTATATAGTTTTTGCTTCTCCCATGTTTATCAATTTGATAATAAGCTATCCTTCACTTAGGATGTTATATCAGCTTTATCGACCTTACCAGGAGATAGCTGATTTGGGTCTTATGGTTGTTACCTCTGTAGCCCTTCCAGGATATGGCTCACTATTTTCATCTATTAGTTATCATGTAATAGATATCTATTTTTTGTGGATTATACCCTTTATGTTAACATCATTATGACCATGAATATAACTATTATTTTTCAAATTATTTACTTGAAATTATTTACCTCTAATTGCCATGTTTATTTAACAGTGAATATGCATATATTGTTTGTTTTTAGTCCATAACATTTGCAGCCTTTCAAACATCTTATGTATAATGTATAGGTATGGAACATACCTTTATTTCCATTGGTCAGGGGGCCATATATATGGAGCTTTGGTGGACTGATGAAATGTCTTATTTATTTTTATTCTCACTGAAGAAGGCGCATGCCGAAACTAGTTTGAGTATAATGAAACCAATTTGTGCATTTATATGCACTTTTCTTCATCAATAAACTATTTGGAATTGTAATTGCTGGCCTTTGGTGTGATTTCGAATTTGGTTTGGCCGTGCAAGTCGTACGTGCGGGGTGTGGTGTTTTTGTAACACATGATTTTATGCCACTTGGACAGGCTGATGTCATGGGCAGCAATCAGAACATGATCACAGTTGCACCTCTACAACACCATAATATCCAGTATATACAACACATGTCAAATAAATAAATAAAATAAATAAATATATGGATGACACACCCTATGGTAATGTATGAGGATGCTACTGCATCTATTTATGTAGTCCACAAGGCATGCCACAGCCAATCACTCATTTGCCTCCAATATAAAAGTCAATGGCCATACCCCTGTGCTGTGTGCTCTTTGACCCATGGAGTTATTAAATAAAGCATGAATGTGAGGTCCACTGCAAGTTATTCTTGAGTATGTCAAGTGCAACTAATTGTTGGCCTTCAGATAAAATGCTACATGATAATGTCATTAAGGCAAGCCTCAACAGTCAGATTTTGCCCCCTCCCCATACACACACAAACATGCACACAATATCTACAACAATAACAGAAAAACAGTACTAATCATGCTAAAAAGAAATCTCCCCTCATGTTGCTGTCCCCTGGACACTTACACCAGCAGCTGTGGGTCTATGTATACTGAAGATAAGTAATATACAGACTCCAATGCCTTATCTTTCTCAGTGATGAATTAATGTATAGCAATGAACATTACAATAGCCATGTCTTTATTTATCACACAGTTTTGAGATTTCTAGTGCATGACTTATACTGATGAGCTAATCAAAAGTGAATTCTCTTCACTTAGCTTGTCTCTGACCCCTGCAGGTAAGCAAGTGTGTTAAGACATGTTGTGGCCCATGGAATCCCTATAGATCCATCATGAAGTGAGATGAGGCTTATATGAGTTACAGTAAAGTCATTCACATACAAAACACCACCCTGGAATGTCATTTGTTTATCTGACATGATATGGTGGTATTGCACACTATCACATTGACTTGCTTCCCACCTATGTGGATCAAATGAAGCTGGCAACATGAATTGGTGCAAATGTGCTAGCTCTTTCCTTAAGGCTGTAACCTGTGGCATGCCAATTACTTTTGCTAAATACTAGTTATGGCAGTACTCCCAGGTGGTACATGAAAGTGTCTAAAATTTTTATTTTATGCACAGACAGCATCAGGACCACATATTGTGGAGCTTTTATGATAGTGTTCATTACAAGGTGGACATCTGCCTCTGAATTGCCAGACTGGTGTGTGATGCCATGGGCATCATCAACACTGATGGGAAGTGCAGCGATCACTTCAGTGACCTAAAGAGCCACTGCCTTGACATTCTACACCAATGGGACTCAGGGAAAGCACTTTGGAATCCTACTGTAAGCACTCAAGACATGCATTGCATGCCACATACATGACATTTGATTCATCAACATTTTCCTTTTACAGGTTCATAGGTAAGTACCAGGTTAGTTGCCCCAGTAGGCCATTTTAAGACTAGCTGATTTCCTTTTTTGTGCTTAAAATAACCAATGCCATTTGGTTATAGATTGGTCTTCCCCATCCCATGGTTGATAATTATATACTACACCTAATAAAAATAACTGGAATCATACTATAGACAATTTGAGGGAACTCATGCAGGGGATATAACATGTAGGAGCTGCCTTGGTCTACTTTTAGTACAACGAGGCAGTCTTGGGATAAATGTCCCATTTCCCATCCATAGATCTATTTTGAAGTTGTATAAAGACTGGGATAAACTTTTTTTTATGTGGATGGTGAGACTGTTCCATAGCAGCATATTCAATGTGAGATATACCTGTCCCTCCAAACTATTCTGTTGATATTGCAAAAGAGGTTTAAATCCCTAGACTAAGTATTTTTGATGCCATCTGTCTTGCTGATTTGCAGTACATCCATCAGTAGTGGGTTGGGGGATGCCTTGTATAGTAGACACAAGTCACTTCTCAGCACTCTGCAGGATAATGAGTATAGTGACAGTGTTTTGAGTTTATCCATGTCAGACATGTTGTTTAGGCCTTATATCCTTTTAGTAAGGTATCTCTGTGGGTTCTCCAGTTGTTGCATGTGTCTGGCCAGATACATGCCAAATGGGGAGCATTATCTTCAATGACCGGGGACAATGACATCCCTATATCTAGATGAAATAACATTGTGTATAAGCTGTGCAATATAGAATGACTTTCTTTCAGCAATGGACAGGACACATGTTGCTCAAAAGTTAAGTCACTGTCCACATAAGTTCTAAAATCTCAAACAACCACATCAGTTGTTAGGGTTGTATTGTCAATGTGGTAGTTTCCTGGGTTAGATGACTTCCCAAAGTTTTCTTTATTGAAAGTTTTCTAAATTTTCTCTTATGTTTTCCAAATGATGAAAGATCGCATGCAAAAGGCTGAGATGCAAATAGAATGAATATCCTGAAACAGAGGTATGTATATACTGTTAACTTTATAGCTGCATGTATATATGATATCTACAGTATTGTGTATTGTTGTAGTGTTGCTTTGCTGGTAGTAGAAACCCTTCTTACCACAATTATATGTATCCTGAGAAACATACTTAGCACATGTAAAAGCTTCTGTGCTCTCTCATCCTCTCTACCTCTGTGTGCTGCCATTGCTTTTAGGCTAATAATTTGTCTTCCTCTGGTTGTACCCTCAGCATACATTCTGTCGCACTCCACATCACATCTGTGGGTTTGCTTCCCTATGTGTTACTGTCAATTGCCATAGCTTAGTTATCCATTCAGGGTACATTGGTCTTCATGCAGGACTAAATGAATACACTGTCACTTCCAAGTTTCCCTGCAAGTGCCAGTGCTACCAGTCATACTCTTGGCATGCTTCATAGTAGCATATTCTGTCCTGTTAAGCTGGTTAGCATATGTCATACTATTTTACTTCAAACTATTGTACATGGCCTCTAATAAAGCAACTAGTTTAGTATCTGTAGTTATGTCTTAATGGCATGGTCCATGTGTTCTCTTGTAGGATTCTGTATGGCAGATGAAGCCCACCTCCTCCTTGTGTGTCCCTTGGCATTACAACAGTACACTGGAAGTATCTCAGTCCACCTTCAGTGGCACCTACAGGCACTTATTACACTACATGCACTGTTCTTACATACATCGTACTTTGCCTACAATATGGCCTTTTGGTCTAGCATGGGTATTGCTCACATTGGCATTACATTTTTAACAACATTTTACCTCTCCAGGGACATTTACGAGTAACAATGTAACAGTTTTATTATGTTTTTTAACTGATGCGTCTTTCTCTTCACCCCGTCCTTCTTTTATGTCTATTTGTTTTAGTCTTGTTTCACTTCATTTATGTTACTATTGTATACATTATCAATGACATCCATGACTGTGATGTGTCATCAGTTATCTCATTGTTGAGATGCACTACTATTGCCTGATGTGTCTCAAGCAAGCTTACTTCTCTGCAGTGAGATGAATGTCATCCAGTGATGGCCTCTGTTGGACTTTCAGCAGTGGAGGATGCATACACTGTCCATCTAGGAACATCTCCAATAGGTCATGTATGTAGTTTGGCTGGAATTGCAAAATGTGTTGATGGCATTAATGGAACTGTAGCTCATTGTCCATTTTGGCAGCTTGATGTACACCCTTTTATACATGACAGAGTCACTCTACTGCCTGTCCTCAGCCATTAAGCTAACAGCAGGTTGGTGCAGTGGGGATGGCAGTTACAAAGGTAACTGACATCTGGTTGTTTATAACACTGGAAAATGCAGACATCCACTGTTACCCCCCACTCTATCCCACATCACGGTGCTCCCCTTTCTTATGTTTCTCTTCTCTTCACAGTTAGAAGTCAGTCCTTTCCATTACCAATTGTCCTCCATCTCTTTGCCTGTGTCTTTTCTTTGTGTACGCCCCTATTGTTCTTCATATTTGTCTTTTGCCTGTCTGTTTGTCTGCTTCTGCTACTATCTTCTTTCCAAACAACCTTCCACTTAGCACCTTTCCCTGTTATCTTTTCATTTAAAAGAAAATGGGGATCTATCCTACAACAAAAAACATAAATGTGCTTCCTCACTACTGTCCCACTCTTCCTTTCCCTTTATTTTTTTCTGTGTGTTCCACTGCTTATGATTCTCCCTATCAGACTGTCCTAAACAGCCAGCCCTTTCCTTTTTATAACAATAAATGTATATATGATGGTTTTAGGATGCTCTCATCATTGCATGTGTGAGCATGCATTGTAAAGAGCATGCTATGTAAATGCTACAGAGTTTATTAGATTATGTGAATGCATGTGTGAGCATGCATTGTAAAGAGCATGCTATGTACATGCTACTTAGTTTATTAGATTATGTGAATGCATGTGTGAGCATGCATTGTAAAGAGCATGCTATGTACATGCTACAGAGTTTATTAGATTATGTGAATGCATGTGTGAGCATGCATTGTAAAGAACATGCTATGCACATGCTACAGAGTTTATTAGATTATGTGAATGCATGTGTGAGCATGCATTGTAAAGAACATGCTATGTACATGCTACAGAGTTTATTAGATTATGTGAATGCTATCACGTGATGCTGCTCATTACACATCTGGCACCTCTACCAGGGCATTCTTTAATTAGGTTTTCACAGTTATATTTGTGGCTCATATTGCATAGTTTATCAGGTATGGATCATATTGTGCTATTTCATTGTATTTTGCCATTACATGGCCATATATGTGATGAGTCTTAGTCTCATTCTATACATTCTACATAGACAAACAATTCAGGAAATAAAACATGCCTTGCAGTAAAATATAAAATTGATTGTAAGGAAGGGAAAAAAATTGAAACTGAAAGACTTGATGTTACTGGAAAATGGGACTTGGATATTAGGAAATGCCAAATTAGTATGAGAAAATACTTTTTTTATGTGCACAATACCAGGAGAATGAAAGCTCAACAAACTGAAATGTTTTATCTGAAATGTGCAGAAGGTTAACAGAGTGAGCATATGGTATGTGTATGTTGGCGGGGGGGCAGTTGCTAATATGTACTTTTTGAAAATTTGCCATTATATTGATATGGAAGGTAAAACTGAATATTTGCACTGTTTAAGCAGACATCTAGTTCATAAGTTTATTTTATTTATTTATTTTACATTTGTTGACCGGGCTAGTCCAGCAGGATATATGTCCATTTTCAGTGAAGGCCCGGGGAGAAAAGCTCCACAAATTACAACAACATAAAAGGTCAAGACAAAGACAATAACAGTATAATTTGGTACATAAGAAGTTTTAACAATTATAGTACAAGCCTAAGATTATATATTTTATATTTCAGTAGGAAAAACGAAAACTTTATCTAAGAATAGATGAATAAGACTAATACATTTGTATTAGAAATGATGTAGTACAAATCTTTATAACATATTACAAAATTAGATACACCTAGTAATTTATGATAAGAGATACTAAGGTCTCACAAAAACCTAAGAAAGAAAAACACTAGAGATCAATAGGTATAGAAGAACAGCAAACAAGGATGGATTTCTAGTGTTTTTTAAAACATAGGTTGTGATACTATATGAAGGTGCTTGATCATTCCACAGCATATACTTATTTACATGCGAAAAAATCCTAAGGAAGGTTAAGCTCACTAAAAATTAGTGAGACAACACAAGATCATGATCATAGGAGGCTAGGAATTGTGGGATTCTAGTTAATAGTTAGGTACTTAGTCTGGGTTAACACAGGGGCATAGCCAGTGTGATTTGAGGTAGGGTTTAAGTTTGCTTTTAAATAAGCTGACAGAGGATATTGAGGTTAGCTGGCTTGGGAGGATGTTCCAGGCTTTACCTACTGTATTGGAGAACAAGGTGTCACCAGCTAAGTTGTTGGATTTTGATATTTGTACAAGTAGGTTATTAGCTGAGCGTAAGGTCTTGAGGTTATTATAGGGGATGACTAGGGATGTAAGTATGGGTGTATTTTGAGGTAAATACAGGATCTTATGGGCTACTATTAATTGATTGAAAAGTATTAAATTTGGCAGCTCTAACCATCCTAACTGATTCAGATTGATACAGTGATGAGTTCTATAGGAGGACCCAGCTGCAAATTTGGCAATATTGTTGTAGGAGGATGTAAGTTCTCATAAGTACTCATACTGATCATTGTGCTACAAAAGATAATGCCATACCCTATAAGTTAGCTCAATGATGGATCATTATTAGAACTGATATTCTAAAACTCATGACATATGTGACATAAAACTGTGTGTAATATCACTTCCTGTACTCACAAGAATGTGTTTGTTAGTGTTTCTCAATACTTGTAAATTTGGTGAAGGTCAGACAAATGAAGTCATTCATTTAGAGTTTTATTAAACACAAAAATTATGTAATGGCTTAATAAGAAGACTTATAATACCATATATCTTCCTAAAATATTATTTTCATTTCATTGTTATTCAGAGAATATAATTGAGAAATAACTAGGGAGTACATACAACTAACCTTTTTTATAATTATTTGCAAAAAAATTATACACAAATGATGTTATTAAACATTTTTTTTTTCTGGTTAGAATTTTAAGAATGTTTGCAGTATAGAGAATAAAAGATGTTACTAAGTTTATTAGGAATGCTACATGCTTACAAGTTTAACAATGCATGTGCTAAAACGTTTTATACATGTTATCACTTGCTAGTTATACAGAAGCACATTTGTACTAAAATATTTATTATTGACTTTATTAAAACAAATGATAAAACAGAAGTTTAAGAATGGCTATACCACAAATATTCAATACATGTTATCAGAGTTATTAGGACTGTTATTAATTTATAAATTAGGAATGTATATAATAAAAGTGTGTAAATATACAAAAGATATAAAGAAAGTTATTCATTTAGATATTAAAGAATGCTTGCTTTAAGAATATTCATGCTGTTATTAAATGCTATCATTAGAGGCTATTCAAAGAGTTTATGTTCACAAAAAAATATATATGCACCAGAAAATATGATCTTTGTTTCCTCTTTGCATAATAAGTCTGTTTTAATATATGTTCAGTGTAAAAGATGTAGGAGTGTAGGTTAAAGTATTTAGATAAAATGAAAAGTGAGAAGTTAGGATTGGATGAATGAATAAGGTAAAAGGGAGATGTTGAACTGTAAGCAGCATGTGGACAAATGATATTTATTCCAATGAGCAATAGTCTGAAGGAATTTTGGATATATAAAGTGATGAAATAATAATATCAGTGAAAATCCTAAGTTCTAACAAGTATAACAAAGATGGTAATTCAACAGACAAAATGCCTATGTGCATGCTCTAAGTCTCTATGCAAATTACAAATAGTAAGCATATACCAATATATAATTTCTGCAAATGCAATACGTATGTCAGCTGGAAAATATAATTAAGGAATAGATCGTATTTTGTGTAAAGGCCTTATGCAAATGTATTTTTACTTTCTACCCATTATGGGATGAGATCTGCTTTTTTTTTTTTGTTAATGTGATGGTCACTAGTATGTTTAAAACAAAAAGGAAAGAAAGTTAATACCTGTGATGAAATAAATACTTCAGTCTTCAGTCTTACAAATGCCAGTTTATTGACTAATAAAGAAAGGTATTTGACTGTAATATATAGAATGAAAGGAGAAAACAGGTATGGGTTTCTTCACCATTTTGTTTTCCATAAGTAGCTAAGGTGCCTTCAGACTAAAGCAGGTCATGATACAGACTGTTAAAGACCACAAATAGACAAAGTGAGTGATATTAAGAAAAGGTCTAGCCTTCTGAGAAGAGAATAAAGTAGCATATGTGTGACACTGCCAGTCCAGCTATCTGGAATTTTATAAATAATCATATTTATGTTTAATTTTATATTATTCATATTATTATTATTTTAAAATTTAATGTTATAGTTATATCATATCATATTTAATCATACGCGTTGGGAGGGTGGCCTAATTGTCATGGTGTTTGCCTTACAAACACAAGGTGCAGGGTTTGAATCTCACAAGGGATAATTGGCTAGGCTTAAAATGGCTCACAAGGGCAGTTAGTCTAGTACTAATCTATGAACCTATGAATCTATGAACCTATATGTCATTTGTGAATATCAACATGATTCATATGCTTGTCTTACAAATGTAAGAGAACTATATGTTATGTGTATATTAAACTACTGATGTAGAAGTGTGTGTTGAAAAGGGTTTGTACAGTACTGAGCTTCAGGTATGTGTCCACAGTGTACCCTACAGGAAAATAACACAAATGAATATAAACTATATACCTGAGCAAATGCATGTTTTAATAGTAGAAGCTGGAACATACAGAGTTAACTTTAAAAACTTCAAGAAAATAAGTTGAAATTAAAGCGTTTTTACAATTATGTCATCTCTCAGTGTAGCAGACACAATGTCTAGAGCTAGAGATTTTTCTATTGTCTTGGAGAGACATAATTACGAGGCTTCAAATGTGAAATTGTTTAATTGTTTTATGACTTCCAAATTCTGCAAACTTCTGAGAGATATGTACTTTTTATACAGAGATGTCAAAATTCTGTTAGTATCTGTTAGCCTGGGAACTGAAGGCAGGTGACAAAGAATTATGTCATCCAAGCTTTCCCAGCAGTAATGTCTGATATTAATTTAAGAATGCTCTCAGAGAGAGAGAGAGACTGGGCATTTTGTATTTTGTCTTTGACCTGGAAACATCCATTATTAGCACTTCTGCCTGCATGTTGTCTGTAAGTAAAGTAATATAGAAAGCAAAAACAAATCCAAAAGTTTTATATAAGCAATTTTGTTTCATCAATAAGAAACTTCATCAGAAAATGACAAAAATGCATACTACCCAGCTTAAATACTCCCCCTAATTAACCATTTAAAGTGCTACATACATTTTTTGTAAACACCAAAAACTGTAAACTTTCCACCTCTATAAAATAATGCAATAATAAATAATGCTTGTACATCCGTCCTACTACCTCTTAATGCATGAAAATATACAATATAATTTATAAATTTATATAAAAATACATGTAAAAATATGTATATATAGATAAATAAATGTGTCTTTCTAAAAAAACATAAATACATATATGTGTATGTTCAACAATCGCAGAGAGTAATACAAAAAAACTTTTTTCAGTCATTCCACATGATGTGGGGCTAGATTGGTTTTATAGGTATCTAAGTCAGTACTCTGAACCTGACCACGAGAATATTCTAACAATTAGATCCTTGATGGAATTGGTGTTGGGGACTAATGTTATTACTTTCAAAAAATAATTATTTAAGCAAGAGAAAGGGGTGGCAATGGGTGTTGCGTGCGCACCCATTTTTGCCAATATTATTCTAGCATATTAGGAAAATGAATTTATTTTGAATAGTCCCTATTCTCTAAAATGGACTCTCTATGGGGGTACCTGGATGACATCATTGTGTTCTTGAAGGGGGAAGAGGTAGAGTTGATGGAATTTTTTGAGTACTTAAAGACAACCACTGGATTTTTAGAGTTTACATCTTCTATAAATTCTGATCAAATTAGTTATTTGGATATTTTGATTATTAAGGATAGGATTAAGAAGTGTTTTCAGACCACTATATATAGGAAACCAACCTATTCCAACAGTCTGTTACACTTTGATAGCTGGCATCCTATACACCAGAAAAAATCTTTGGTGAAGGGACAGACTGTTAGGTTGGCAAGAATGATCAGTGATGAGATAGAATTTGTGGAACAGATGGACTTCTTAAAAAATATGTTAGTGAAAAGGTTACCCGGTGGAATTTTTAAATAATATTTTTAAGGAAGTTATTAATAACAGATCAGCAGGTACCTTTGTTCCCTTACTAGGGAAAGCAGATTATATGGTTATGGGACAACAGACGCCGGCTGAGGCGGACTTTAACAATGCTTTAATTCTTACCTATAACCAGGTTTTTCAAGAATGTAGGGAGATCATTTATTGAAACTGGCATATATTTGAAATTAATAAAGAACATCTTAATATTGTAGGTAATAGGCCAAAAATAGTTTATCGGAGGGGCACCAATTTTAAATCTGTTATTGAAAGGTGTCCGAATAATAACCAGGTGAGAGGAAACATGTCAAAATGTGGTTATTGTGGACAATGTAAATACATGTTGGAAGGAAATACAGTCATTATCCCCAATTATGGTAAAATGAATTTGTATGGGAAATTCAATTGTAGTACAAAGGCAGTGGTGTACCTAGCTGTGTGCACCAGATGCCCAAGATTTTTATTGGCAAGACCATCAATGCTATTAGGACCAGGGTGTACCAACATTACCGTGACATTTTACATAATGAAATTAAAAGTGCTCTGGCAGTTCATGTTATGGAAAATCAAGGACACAATTTTAAATTTACTATACTAGAACAAGTATGTACTTGGGAGAGAGGTGGTCCAGCAAATGATTTTCTAGAATTAAAAGAACTAAAGTGGCAGTTAAGAACTAATACCAGTGTAAACCCTGGACTAAATAGTACCTTATTTATTAGTTCGGCACTCAGGTTGAGGTCTGAATTCTTTTTTAAAAGTGTATTTCCTACTGTTTTTTTAGCTGTATTTGTGTATCTGTGTATTTTTGTATTACCAAGGACAGTTGGGTCTAGGACATTTTTTGTATTGCTCCCTGCGATTGTTGAACATACACATATATGTATTTATGTTTTTAGAAAGGTATATTTATTTATCTATATATACATATTTTTACATGAATTTTTATATAAATTTATAAATTATATTGCATACTTTCATGCATTAAGAGGTAGTAGGACAGATGTACAAGCATTATTTATTATTGCATTATTTTATAGAGGTGGAAAGTTTACAGTTTTTTGTGTTTTTACAAAATAATGTATGTACACTTTAAATGGTTAATTAGGGGGAGTATTTAAGCTGAGTAGTATGCATTTTTGTCATTTTCTGATGAAGTTTCTTATTGACGAAACAAAAGTGCTTATATAAAACTTTTGGATTCGTTTTTGGCTTCCATATTACTTTACTAGTTTGTTTGGATCTGTGTTCTACGTGATGTACGTTGTCTGTAAGTAAGTTATTTAGGGCATAGTATCTCTTAGATATAGATTGGAATATAGTAAAGATTAGTTTAGATGTTTTCTGTATTTATTTGAGACTATCCTGCAACGTTGTTTTAAAATGTTTCCTGTAATTCTGAACTCTGCCGTTACTGTGTTGATTGAGTATTGTCTTGTTCTTTTATTATTTATTATTAAATATATTTAAACCTGTCTTTGTGGCTGATATTTGTGAGACATATTTAAGCTTGTAGAGTACTGGCATGTATTTGGTGACACTGTACAGGGCTCTCCTAAATAATCTTGCTCTTGGTCAGACTTACTATTTGGATATTAGTAACATTACACAGTAGGATTGGTCACCTTTTGGGAAGGGCTTTAAATTAGCTGATAAAGGGTTCTGGTGGCAGCCATAACTAACTTATGGTCTGAGCAGAAGGGAGCATAGCTAGTAAACCTGTGCCAGCCTTTCCAAGGTGTGTGTTTGTATATAAATCAAATCTCAAAGTGTGTGTGTATATGTGTGTGTGTGTGTGTGTGTGTGTGTGTGTGTGTGTGTGTGTGTGTGTGTGTGTGTGTGTAGCTACGTAAGTAGGGACATGAAGCACTAGTTGGACAGAGACAGTGTTGGGAGGACTTGGCTTGTAACCCTTGCTAATGACTTAACTCTATAGCTGTGCTAGTGGGGAGTCTTATTGTGGGATCTGGAAAAAGAGGGAAAAAGCAGTCCCAGATTGACTATGATCTCTGTGTGCTCTTAAGGGAAATTGTACTTTACTGTGTACTTGTCATCCACCCATTGTGTACATCCCTCACTGTTGCCAGTGGTGAGGATTGAGGCTCTTTGATTACTGGGCCACTGCAGGGGCATCACATATTAATTGGTGGCAGGGGTAGGATATCCACATCACACATTAATTGGTTGACAGTGGTGAGTTAGCCACATCACATATTAATTGGCTTCTAGTGGTGAGGATATTGAATTCCTGTAACCTGTGTAGAGTGGTCACTAAGAGTGTTTGTGCTGTCACTCAGCCACACAGTGAACAGTTCATATCACAATTGTTTTTTGTTAAGTTACTTAGTCTGGTAGAGCAGGCAAGCATGTCAGCAGAGGAGTATGGCAAGCTGACAAGGTATGTTGCATGCCAATCTGACTAAAGCAGACATGATTGCAGCATTAGTCACAGCTGCATTGCAGAATAGCAACCAGAGGACAATCAGCCTGGTCTTGCAGATGTACAACTCTCAGAAAATGGACAGCTCAACCTTTCCACAGAGGACTTAAAAATCCATCTGGAGTTAAAGAGACTTGAGCTAAAGGCCAAGCATTTTGAAATAGAGGCAACAGAAGCGGAGACATCTACAGACTGAGGAATATAAGAAACTGCAACATCTGAAGGCTGAGGAGAATGAGAAACAGTGACACCAGGAAGCTGAGGAGAAGGAGAGGCAGAGGCAACATTAAAAAGAGATGGTGACTCTTTGCTAAAGTCATGGAGGTAATGAGGAAGGGAGTACTTGAACCCCAGAAGCAATAAATGTCAGTAAATTTCTTCCACAATTTACAGAGGGTGATAATTTTGATAGTTTCATTCATATGTTTGAGAGGGTACGTAAACAGTATAATGTTGACCAAGGTTCTAGGTATGGTTCCTTACCCCCTTACTCAATAGTAAAGCTGTAACTGTAATTTCTGAACTGTCTGATACTGATGTTTAAATTATAATATCATAAAAAACTGTTTGCTAGAATGTTTTAAGTTAACACCTGAAGCTTATAAGAAAAAGTTTTGTGAGCATAGACACAAGGCAGATGAATGTGCGTGTGAATATGTTGCTGAACTAAGAACTTATTTTCATAGGTGGGTGAGTGGATGTCAGGTTACCTTTTGAATGACTGGCAGACCTTTTGGTGAGGGAACGAGCCCTTAGCACTTTGGCTGAAGACATGAGAATCTTGTTAGCTAATAGACAATGCACTACTGCAGATGAGTTGGGGAAGAAGGGAGACCTATACCTAGCAAGCAGGACATCACTGCACAGGAAAGGGACACCCAGTGCTGTGCAAGGGTCAAAGTGAACCCATTGTGGGCATCTTAGACTCCCCCAACAGAGTCTGCCAGTAGCCAGTATTCCAAGTACACATCCAGGACCAAGGGTTAAGTGTTTTAAATGTAACCAGTGGAGCCATGTAGCATATAGATGTCCATGGAGGCAAGGTGGAGAACAAATGGTGGGAGAGCCAGTAAGTGGGAATAACAAAATGCCAACAGTAAGTTGTCTCAAGACAACAAGGGTATGCTACTACCACAAGAGGTTATATCCTATCTTAGTGAATGGTAAAGAGGCCATGGCTAAAAGACCAAACAGCCTCTGAGCTAACCATTGTGAAGCTTGCAATGGTTACAGAGGATCACTACTTACTTGGACAGTCTACTCCAGTCAGAGCTTTAGGTGGGACACAATTTCAAATACCTTTGGTTAGGGTTCACCTTGACTGGAAGGATGGAAAAGGAAGCCAGCAAGTAGGTAGGTTTGAGGATATCTCTGCAGATGTCCTGATAGGGAATGATTTTGATAACGTAGTACCCTGTGTGCATGCAGTTACACTCAGTCAGACTTGGAGACAAGCATGTGGGTCTGGTTGCCTGGGGAAGACCCAGACAGACTGCACACTTACAGCCAGAACTGGTGAAGCATTTACTTCAGGGAGGGAGCTACCCAGTAGCAGTGAGACTGAAGGTGAGCCACAGCTGCTTGTGGGTACTGATGTTCCCTTGGACAGAGTGACAGCAAGGGCTGAGGTGAGTAGTAGTAGTACCTAGGCTGACAGTGAGACATGGCTGTCAGAGGATGCCAGACTTCCTGTGGAAGGGGAGCTGGGAAGGATTATTAAGAGAGAGAGTTGATACAGCTTCAGCTCTCAGACCCTACATTACAAGGCCTGAGGGGGTAGCTAGTGAGGTGCCTGATTCTCAAGTAAAGGGAGAATCTGTATACTGGGACAAGGGTTACTATATAGAGAGTGGACCGCTGAGAGAGGGCTAGAGGGTAAAAGAATACAGCAGTTGGTAGGGCTCAGAGCCTACCATCTGGCACTTCTAGCCATAGCCAATGATATTCCCTTTGCAGGCCATATGGGCATAAAATATACAAAGAGATGTATTATGCTGAACTTTTATTGGCCTGGGATTTCCAGAGATGTAACAGGGTACTGCAAGACCTGTGAGCAGTGCAAAAAGGTAGGCAAGGCATGAGATAAGGTCAACGCTCCTCTGATGCCTTTGCCTGTGGTTGAGGAGCCATTTCAGAGGATAGCTATGGATAACGTGAGGCCTCTGAGTACCCCAAGTTTCACAAGGAAAAAGTATATCCTAGTGGTAGTAGATTATGCTATCAGATACCCTGAGGCAGTGGCTCTGTCCTCCATCGAGGCAGAAAAAGTAGCAAATGTTTTGTTATACATTTTCAGCAGGGTAGATTTCCCAAAAGAAATACTGACTGACAGAGGTGCCAATTTCATGTCAGACCTGCTGGCTTGTCTGCGGAAGTACTGGGGGGTGAAGCACCTAAAGACCACCCCTACCATCCCCAGACTAATGGTCTTGTTGAGATGTCAAACTCTACACTCAGGTCCATGCTATGGGCATTTGCTGACCAGTTTAAGAGAGAGTGATACAAATATTTGCCCCATCTGTTGTTTGCTTACAGAGAGGTGGCCCAGGAATCCACAGGTTTTTCACTGTTTGAGTTGCTGTATAGGCATAGGGTGAGGGGATCTCTAGATTTGATTTGAGATGAGTGGGAGGGTGAGTGTGAATCTCGCAAGGAGTCTCTTGTGGCATATGTACTAAACCTCAGGACAAGGCTCAGGGAACTCATGGGCTTGACCAGGAGAACCTGACAGAAGCTCAACAGCAAAAAAAGGTCTGGTATGACAGGAATGCTCGAGCTAGAGAGTATGCTGTAGGTCAGCAGGTAATGGTTCTTATTCCTGTCAGACAAAACAAGCTGCAGGCAGCTTGGGAGGGACTCTACAAGGTGGCAAGGAAGGTCAGTGATGTTAACTACATGGTAGAACTGCTAGGCAGGGGCACAAATTGTACCATGTTAACATGATGAGACCTTACAATGACAGGGAAACCCTTGCTCTGAGTATTTGCAGTGAATGGGAGGAAGAGTCTGAGTGGAATCTGGTGACTGATCTCCTCATTGAGGCTCTGACTGATAGCGCAGTGGAACGGGTAACAATGTCCCAGCAGCTATACCCTACCCAGGTTCGAGAAATCTGAGCAGTGTTATAGGAGTTTGGAGGCATGTTCATTGGGAAACCAGGGTGCACCCACCTGGTGCAGCAGCATGTGGATACAGAACACCAAAGGTCTATTAAGCAGGCCCCTTGTAGGGTGCCTGAGAGAGTCAAACAGATGCTGAGGGAGGAGGTACAGGAGATGTTGGAACTAGGGAAAATTCAGGCATCCAGCAGTCCCTGGGCATCCCCACTGGTGCTGGTATCAAAGAAGGATGGCGGCACCAGGTTCTGTATGGACTACAGGAAATTAAATATTCACACAGAGTCAGATGCTTACCCCATGCCTAGGACAGATGAAGCCCTAGAGCTGGGTGAGGCTAAGTATCATACCACTATTGATCTCACCAAGGGGTACTGGCAGGTGCCCTTGACCACCAGTGCTAGAGAGAGGTCAGCTTTTGTGACTCCTTTTGGCTTGTATGAGTTCACAAAGATGCCCTTTAGGATGAAAAATTCACCAGCAACTTTTCAGAGGCTGATAGATCATATCCTAGCAGAAGCAGGAGATTTTCCCCTTGCTTAGCTAGACAATATTGCTATCTACAGCCATTCCTTGCAAGACCACATTCAGCATGTCAGGGAGGTGCTAGGCAGATAACAGAGGGCAGGGTTGACCATGAAGCCCAGCAAATATCAGGTGGGTATGGCAGAGGTCTCCTACCTGGGACATAAAGTGGGGAGTGGCAAGATCAGACCAGAAACTGCCAAAGTTGAAGCCATTCAGGCATGGCCTGCCCCTGTTACCAAAAAGAATGTGAGGGCATTCTTATGGACAGCAGGGTACTACAGAAAGTTTGTCCCCAGTTATAGTACCATAGCTGCTCCCCTCACACACCTGACAAGGAAAAACAGGGCAGATAAGGTAGTGCTGATCCCAACATGTGAACAGGCATTCCAGAAGATTAAAAGAGCTTTGGGAGGACCCCCTGTCTTAGCCAGTGCAGATTACAGCAAAGAATTTGTTGTGCAGGTTGACGCTTTAAACCATGGGGAGAGGGCTGTGCTTAGCCAGGTTTCCTCAGAAGGAGACAAGCTCCAAGTGGTATATGTCAGTCTTAGGCTCCAACCCAGGGAGGAATGCTATGCAGCTGTAGAAAAGGAATACCTAGCCGTAGTGTGGACACTGCAGAAAGTTCAGCCTTATCTGCATGGAAGGAAATTCACTGTAGTTACAGACCACAATCCCTTAACATGGCTACATTGAGCCAGCCAACAAAATGCCAAGTTATTAAGGTGGATCCTAGGGCTGCCAGCATATGATGTGACAGTGCAGCACTGCAGTGGGGTTAGCAATGCCAACACAAATGGGGTCTCAAGACAGGAATGGAGTAAGTTTTTCCCAGATAGGCTCAATCCTCTCAAGCAACATTTCTCAAAAATCACTTGAAAAATTAGCTTGTGTTTTCGATGTGTGTGGGGGTTGTAACACTGCCAGCCCAACTATCTGGAATTTTGTAAATAATCACATGTCATTTATGAATATCAACATGATTCATATGCTTGTCTTACAAATGTAAGAGAACTATATGTTATGTGCATATTAATTTACTGGTGTAGAAGTGTGTGTTGAACAGAGGTTGTACAGCAGAAATGTATAAAATCGATATGCCTGTGCAAATGTATGTTTTAATAGTGGAAACTGGAACATACAGAGTTAACTTACAAAACTTCAAGAAAATAAGTTTAAAGTGTTTTATGATTGTTTTATCTCTCAGTGAAGCAGACACAATGTTTAGAGCTAGAGGTTTTTCTATTGCCTTGGAGAGAAATAATTACTAGGTTTCAAAAGTAAAAGTGTTTGTTTTATGACTTCCAAGTTCTGCAAACCTCTGAGAGATATGCACTTCTTACACAGAGATGTTAAATTTATGTTAGCATTTGTTAGGCTGGGAACTGAAGGCAGGTGACAAAGTATGGTGTCACCCAAGCTGACCCAGCAGTAATGTCTGATATTAATTTATGAACTCTCTCACCGTGAGGGACTGGGCATTTTGTATTTTCTCTTTGACCTGGAAAAATGCATCACAAGCACTTCTTCCTGCATGTTGTCTGTAAGTAAGTTATTTAGGGCATGGTATCTCTTAGATATGGATAGGAATATTGTAAAGATTAGTTTAGATATTTTCTGTATGTTGTTTTAAAATATTTCCTGTGAATCTGAACTCTGCAGTTACTGTGTTGATTGAGTATTGTCTTGTTCTTTTATTATTTCTTATTAAATATATTTAAACCTACCTTTGTGGCTGATATTTGTGTGACATATTTAAGCTCTTAGACTACTGGCTTATACATTTGGTAACAGTGTACAGGCCACTCCTAAATAGCCTTGCTCTTGGTCACACTTACCATTTGAATAATAGTAACATTACACAGTAGGATTGGTCACTCTTTGGGAAGGGCCTTAAATTAGCTAATAAGGGGTTCTGGTGGCAGTGATAACTACATTGTGGTCTGGGCAGAAGGGGGCATAGCTAGTAAATCTGTGCCAGACTTTCCCAGGTGTGTGTATGAAATAGGGAGAAACCAACCCCAGATTGATTGTGAGCTCTGTGTGCTCTTAAGGATAATTGTAGTTTACTGTGTGTGTACTTGTCATCCTCCCAGTGTTTACATCCATCACTGTTGCCAGTGGTGAGGACTGAGGCTCTTTGATTACTGGGCAAGTGCAGGGGCATCACAATATGTATTAGATGTATCTGTCAAAGGCCACATAGTTTATAAGAATGTGAGAGGACAGCAAAGTGAGTTGTGTGGGAATGTGACTGAAACGATGCTGTGTGTGAAGAAGATATGGTATAGTAGAAGGTGTTGCCCTATGGGAATAGCTTTAAACTGACAAACATTAATGGAAATAATAGACCGTATGACAGACAGTATGATATAACAATGCCAAAATGTAAATAAGTAGGAAAGCCTGACTAAAAGTGTAAGAGTAACAGGGGGAAGTATGGTTGAATTTCAGGTTAGCATTGGATTGGGGTTTGATAATGGTGGCTTTTTGGGGAAGAAGTTGGAGACACCATATTAGAAGTGGATAAAGTATATCAATAAGTAGACAACATGTTTTATAACCTCAGAAAGAGTTATGATGTAAACAGATAAAGGAGTAAGGAATATAAAGAAAGTAAAATGATATTTGAAACTCATTAGATTACTTGGTTCTGAAGTATACAATCCTGCTTTTCTTGCAAGATTAATGGAAATGGAGGAAGCAAGAAATATTCCATGCCTAGCATTCAATTTATCTTTTTTAATTTCTACAAATGTTTAGGGTTTTTAATACCTTGGTATATATGGATGTGTACATCTTAACCTTCTTAGTATTAGAACTCTGTACAAATCCCCCACAAAATGAAGTGACAAAGTCTTGACCCAAGGACAGATGTTCAAATGTGTTCTTACAAATTTAGGAAGTTACTATAAATTAAGGTTTTGTTTTACAGTTCTGAAGAATTGAAAGTTTAAAACTCATATATTTGTCATTACTTAGACACAGCAATCCTCAGTGATTTGCCAAAATATTACACATTTTATGTCAAATATTTCCACAAATCTGGACTATCTGTAAAATTCTGGAGAGGTGACAGGTATGCAGGAAATATATCCTATTCATAGGTCAAGATAGGATTAAAGATAAAAAAAATATTATGAATGCAGTATTTCTTGGTTGACAAGAGTGCTCTACTCAGCACTCGCAATTTATTCAAAGTTGCCTCCTTGTGTAGTTTACATGGGGTTACATGATTTGGACGTGTATTTAAATATTAGTGAGAATTTTTTAAGAGCCTTGTTGATTCTACTACTGTTGGAACTATTTGGATATGTTTATTTCAGGTAGTTCTAATTTCAGCTTGCTTATCATAGAATTTTATATCAAATGCAGTAATCATTAGGTGTAGCAATTTCAATAATTAATGCTACTTTTATCCTTTTTTTCATATACTTGGTTTATTGCTTCTGCTTTCTTGACTGTTATTGTTGCGCTATCCCATGTAATCAGAAATTTTCAGTAATTATTTTGATTTATATTTCTAGTGCTTATCAAATAACTGTGTGAGGCAGTGTTTGCACAATTCTCTTTATAACCATCTTCCTATATTTTTATGCTTTTGAATGTACAGCCTTTTAGTTTTGAGTATACTGCCATTAAAAATAAAATAATGATGACTGAACAGCGAAACCTAAAATAAGGACATTTGATAATATGTTATGGTTTAAAGCACCAGAGTAACAAGAATTTGGTAATAATCAGGATTATGGGGAATTATAAGGTCTGTATGCAATGATTTATAAACTGAGTTAGAATGCAAGTAATACATATAGTTTGCCAAAATAAAGATTCTCTAGAAAAGATAATGATAGAATTAGTGAGATGCAACTAGATATAAAAGAAAAAAAGGGGGATAAAAAAGGACAGACATTTATGTTTTAGATTTTTTTTTGCTATCCCTACTACACCTGCAGCCATCAAACTTAATTGCCTAATAGCATGTTTATTCTCCCAGAGAGCAGCAGCCTATGCACTGTGATTGGCAGGTCCTCTCCACGGATCATGGCTAACATCCAAGGGAGGGCCAAATAGATGCCTATTCTGCCATTACACAGAAGATGTGGCTTGTATTCATAGACAATTTGTATTGCACACAATGCAGATTTGTGGTGAAAGCAAGAATGCACAAATTTGTTAGTATTGCTAAAAACTGGTAACATGATAGGCAATAATCCACAAGGTGTGTTAAAAGGGTATGCAAGTGAGTATGTAATAACATAGGGATAAAGAAGCTCAGCTTAAGGAGTACATTATATGCACAAGACAAGTTCTGAAAAAATATATCTATTAAATAGTAGCCTGGCATGAAGTTGTTTAGGCAACTGTAGCTGAGAATAATGGCAAAAACTTGCTAAAACTTTTATTGTCACATATAAGAATAATGCTGGGACTACCAGTGTTAATAGCACAGTATCACTTAATTTTATATCAGTGCTACTACTGACCAGCTGGGTGCATTTTGTGCAGAGACAGAGTGAAAGCAAAATAGCTGCATGATAGGACTGTATTATATGATTAACTCACTTCTCTAGCACTATCTGCATGGGGAATGGGATATTATATGGTCATTGGTTGACAGTATGGCCCACAGACCGAATCTGAATTAACATATTGTCTTCCTGTAGAAATGGATACTAATGATCATGGGTTCACAGATAAGTACTAGGCTTGCTGCCCCTGTGAACTATTTTAATTCTAGCCAATTTCCCTTTATGAGAATCAAATCCTTTACCTTTTTAACACCTAAACCATTATGCCAGCCCCAAACCATCCACCCCAAAGTATGTCTAGCTCCTATCCACAGCTCACAAATATGGCATACAAGTCATCTGCTTCTAACACAGTGACATTATGCATGGTCCCTTAGTAGATAAGTGCAGGCACACTAGTACCCCTACATGCTTACAGCTACATACTGTATGGGTACCTGTCTCACACCATTTCAATATTTCCCTTCTGTGTTGCAGGTCATGCAAGATATTCCCTGCAGTCCTGGTTGATGATGCCTGTACTGAACCAAAAATGAATAGTGATAACCAAAATTACATCACCCATACACATAACTGAAATATAATGTAGGGATTATTCTGCCTACTTACAACCTAATTCTGTTGCCTAGACATCTCTGGGTGGGTGGGTCTTGGGGAGGGGTCGTTCAGTATGCACCTGGTATAGTCTGCACAATTTTTATAGCATGGTTCATGCTACACACAATCCCCCAGATTGACGAATCCTCCGTGTAAGACTAAATAAGTCTTACTCGGAGGCTGCAGTTGAACTGTATGATGTCAGCATGCCATGAATATTCATGACGGCATGCTGACTCAACCCCAAGTCCAACACGGACCATGCAGGCAAGCAGGGGGCACGTCTGACTGCCGAGCAGTGTAAAGGTCTACATCGCTGCAAGTGTGTGAAAAAACAAAATGTCAACACACAAGAGCGAGTCCGCTCAAATGTCCATGTACCCAACACCACACTCCCTGACATTGTAAACCCCCAGCACAGTTAAAATAAGTAAAACATTAATTTTTTTTTCTAATTCCCAATATAGCTGCCCGTATTTGTGCGTCTGTGCGCGGGTGTGCCCATTGCTTAGCTGCAGTTAGCAATCATGACATGGAAGAGCATAATAAGGAATGTTCTTGCAAATTACGCCAAGTAGTAATAACGTTGTGGTAGAGTGTTTGCACAAAGAGGAGGCATTCACAGTTCGAGTCCCACCGCTCCCCTTCCTATTTTATGTTCCAAATTAGTATATGAAAGAATTCCTGACCTATAATTAAACTTTTACCAAAAAGCATTCAAATGGCTTATGTATCAGTGAACAAAATGTATATTTATAAAGGAACCTGACATATAATTGCCTGCCGTTAAGCAACGCTTAACCCAGCTCAATAAAGTTGGCAATAGCTAACTCGTGCTTTACCCAGCACAATGTAGTTGCCTATATCTAAATCGCACTTTACCCAGCACAAAATAGTTGCCCATAGCTAAATAGCGCTTTACCCAGCGCAATCATTTTGCGCGGAGGTGCGCGCCACACCAACCAGCGCACCGTCGAGCAACGTGAAGCAACGTACAGCAAAGTTACTTAAACACAGCCACGCCCCCTAACCTATCTGGACAGTAGTAAAATAAAAAGAAATGATAAGGTTTGAACCCAGGACACTGTGCACCATAATCAAAGTACTGAACCACTAAGCCACGACAGCTTAGAATAAACATCCACTGTTAACATATATATACTAATAAATGTTAGATTAACAATTGCTAAGCAGGTCTGCAGTCAGCCGAGAATATTCAAAAATGGCCAATCACAGAAAAGTGCGGGAAATGCAGCATATTTAAGCCGCATAGGCGGGAATACTCGCTATAACTGATTGTAGCTCCCATCTGCAGTTAGAATGTCTGGTGCTGGAGAGGGTACATGCTTTTGAGCGCAACGCTGGGGCATCGAGGAGTCAAGATATATGGTTTGGCTCCTAGTCCATTGGCATGAGACTCGACTCCTGCAGGGCCAGTTCCAAGAAATGGAGTATAAGGCAGAGGCTTGGAACTGGTTGGCTCATGAACTCACCAGTGCCACAGGCATCCCTCGGACTGGTGAGCAGGTCCATCACCACCATGCAGACCTGAAGAGGTGGAAGCAGGACCTTCTGAACCAGTGGATCCAGGAGGACCATCAAATGCATGATGCCTCACTACTAAGTAGGTAGCCATGGAATGCAGTATGTAAGACAAGCTAATATAGTCTAAATAATGGATAGGTATGTCTCAATATCCCTTTATTAATCCACAGCTGCAGGTGCTCGTGCTATGAATCAGCAAGCCTATGCAGATAGGCTGCTAAGGCTGCGCCACCAGGCAGGTTAGTAAATATTCTGCATGTATTGTTACATGATATATGTGAGTGAGCATGACAAAAGTGCTTCAGCCCAATAATACAACAATAAAATGTCCTGATTAAATCCTCTTCATGTACTGTTATATAACAGACATCAGTGAGCCAGAAATAGAGTGTACTAACCCACCAATCAAGGTAAAATAAGTCTGGAATACTATCCCTGCATGTACTGTCATAACCTATAAGTGAGCAGGCCTGAAAAAGAGTGTTGTAACCTATCAAGAAAGGTATAATATGTCCTGAATATGTCTTCTGTATGCACTGTAATAGCAAGTAAAGGAGAAAGCCTGTAGAAAAGAGTGTTCAATGTAATTAATAAAGGTATGAAACTTGGAGTGTGTCTGTATCACTTACTTTGAAATGTTGTTGTACCCTTGCAATAAAAAATAGTACTGTTGTATTAGGTTCTGTCAACCCACAGTTGTGCAGTCCCATAGGAAGTGGATGAAGGAAGTGGCAGTAGCTGTGAAGCTTAAAACATTCATTCCCTGAATAAATCCTCTGCATGTACTGTTACATATCATAAGTCAGATAGCCAGGAATAGAGTGTAGTAACCCATGAATAAAGCAAAAACATGTCTGGAATACTTTCTCTGCATGCACTGTCATAGAAAAAAAGTGAGTGAGCCTGAAAAACAGTCTTGAAACCTATCAATAAAGGTATAATATGTCCTGAATAGGTCTACTGTATGCAGTGTAATAGGTTCATAGGTTCATAGGTTCATACTAGGCTATCTGCCCTTAGGGCATTTATAAGACTAGCCAGAGTGTGTTTGGCTTTCGCCACCCATTTTAAATGAATTTTGCTATGCCCTTTTTGAGGTTAGTATACTGTGCCTCTGTCTAACAGTGACACAGAAGTGATACCCGGGGTAAACCTACTATCTCCCATCCACTCATCAAGCTTCCTCTTGAAGAGAGTCAATGAGGGACTCTGCCTAACCTGGGCTGGGATTTTATTCCACAGTGAAGAGAGCCTCTGGGTTATGAATCTGTCCCTCCAGCATGTCCTATTTATTTCAGTGCTGAGGTTCAAGTCTCTCGAGTGTGCAGCTTGATGGGATTTGGATTTTCTGAGGTGCAGCATGTCCATTAATTCCGGGTTGGACATGGCTTTATACGTCAGGCACTGATCGCCTCTGAGCAGGCGGTATGACACTGATTAGAGCTGGAGTTTCTTTAACCGGGCAGCATATGGCATCTGTTTGAGCCCTTTGATCCTCTTGGTGAGGTACTTTTGGGGTCTTTCCAGTTGCTGCAGGTGTCTGGTAAGGTACATCCCAAAAGGGGCATTGTACTACTCAATTATGGGCCTGATGAGGGATGAGTAAAGAGGCACGATGACCTCCCTGATCTAGATGTGAATCCCTTCATGATTAGGTGGGCTATATAAAATGTTTTTCTAACCACTTTGGCCACGTGGTTGTCAAATGAGAGATTGCTATCAACTTGGGTCCCCAGGTCCCTAATTACTTCTTCCAGATTAATGGATTACCACCTATGTGGTAATTTGTGGGCACTTTTTTTGCCAAAGGGGATGACTATACACTTTTTGGCGTTTAGCTTGAGGCCATGGCTCTGGCACCAGTTGGTTGTTTCTATGAGGCCCTTTTGTAGGATGCTTATGTCAGCTGGAGAGTCGATTATGGCTCCCACTTTGCAGTCATCTGCGAACTTGGTCAGCCACAGTCCTTCCGTGTTAGCCTGTACCTCCGAGAAATATATACCGAACAAGAGAGGTCCCAGGACTGAGCCTTGTGGGATGCCACTTGTAACTGGTTTAGAGTCTGACATGGCTCCAGCAATTCTAACCATGTGGGTTCTGTCCTTGAGCCAGTTTGCAACCCATCTAGTGACATAGGGGTTTATATTTAAGCTGGTGAGCTTATCTATAATGCCCGAGTGGGGTATTGTATCAAGGCTTTTGCAAGGTCCAGGTAGGCTGTGTGGACCACCTTCCCCTCGTCAATGGCCTTGGTGACTGTTTCAAAGAAATCAACCAGGTTTAAGAGGCAGGATCTGCCCTTAACAAAGCCAAACTGGGTAGGATCCAGTGTCTGTAGGTCCCCAATATCTTTATTTATGAGGTCCATGATGATCCTTTCCATAGCTTTGCAGACCAAGTTAGTCAGGCTTATGGGGCAATAGTTCCAGGATCTGTTGAGGCACCACCTTTGTGGAGAGGGACCACTGTTGCTGTACGCCACTCTTTGGGTACATATCCTGTAGTAAGGCTGAGATTGAACAGTAGTTTTATGTTTGGGTTTAGTTCTTCTTGGAGTTCATGTAGGATGCAGCCTGGGACATCGTCTGGTCCCATTGATAATGTGTTTTTTGCTTTGGAGAGGGCGGCTCTTACCTGAGCATCTGAGATGTCAGGGGGGCCAGCACTGTGCTGGGATAGATATTTGCCCTTTTGGTGGGGAAGGGGGGGAGAAGTCTGCGCTGAACCTGTCAGCTAGGATGTTGGCAATGTCTGTGGTTCAGTGTATTTTTTGTCATTTTGGACTAATTCTGAGCATATCTGGGAATTCCCACCCAGGTTCCTAACATAACAAAAAGAAAGCCTTGTGATTATCCTTAGTGTCCTGTGCAATTTTTCTCTCGAAGCTGGCCTTAGATGATTTTATGAGTGCCCATAGTTTTTTGCTAATACTGATCAGAGATGCCTTCCCTTTTTGGGATTTTGCTCTATCATGTAGTAGCTTCCTCCTTCTATTGTATAGTTTGTTTATGGCTGGGGTCCACCAGACAGGACGCCTAACTTTGGAGGATTGGGTCTTGGTTTTATTTGGGATTGCATGATCCATGCATTCCTGAAGGTGTTCATAGAATGCATTTATAAAGGATTCTGCGGTCTGGGCCGTATTTTCCACAGGCCCGGGGGCTTTGAAGGATTACACCTCAGTTTTGAGGAGTGTGAAATTTGCTTTAGAGAAGTTTTTCACTGTGGTTTTCTGGGCAGGGGCTGGGGTCGGGTTGTGAATATCTAGTGAGATTAGTTTATGGTCTGATCTTACCAGTGAGGGATACACTTCTGGTCTGGAGCATAGAGTCCCCATGTTGGTGATGATTAGGTCCAGTATGTTTTCCCCTTTTGTGGGAGTGGCAACAAGTTGTTCCATAGCATTTGAGTTTATAAATTCTAGGAACATTCGGGTTAGGGTGTTGGAGCTAGAGTAATGCTCCCAGTCTGTGTTAGGGTAGTTGAAGTCACCCAATATAATGGTGTTTGGAGAGACCTTCATATTTTCCAGTGTTCTCAAGAAGGCCGTGGTGGGTTCCTGGGTTTGGGAGGGTGGTCTGTAGCAGGCTATAAACTGGAAGGCAGTTTTACCCACTGTTAGTTGCACATGGATAGTCTCTGATGCTTCGTGCTATGCCACCATCCTGGAAGTGTGGGTATCTTTGACGAATATTGATACTCCCCCTCCTTTTGTGGTTCGGTCCAAGTTTTGGGGCCCAAAAACATGGTATGAGGTATAAGCTGGTAGTGCTGGGGTTTTCTCGGGAGCCTTGAACCAGGTTTCTGTTACTGCACAGATATCGATGTTCTCCATGCTAAGGAGAGTTTCGAGTGCATGCATCTTGAGGTTTAGACTTCTGGCATTGAGTAGCATTACTCTTAGTTTCTTATCCCTTGTGATACCTATGGAGGTGGGTTTGTCTTTTGAGCCTTGCCTAAAAAAGGCACTATGGGGGTGGCAAGAGCCTTGGCCAATATCTGAAAACCCAGGGGTGACAGGTGCAGGCCGTCCCTAGCTAAGCATCGTGGCTTGTCGAGCATGTCATCCCAGTCAGACAGGCATTGGATCCCCTTTGAATGACACCAATACTTAAGCCAATTGTTGAAATTGATCATCTTGTCTTCATATTGTGGCATCATTCTTGGTGAGGGTAAGATGCTACTCAAGGTCAGGGTCATACCGGCCTGGGCTACATGCTCAGAGAGCTCCTCTATGTCTCTTTTCATGTAGTCCAGGGAGGTACGTCTCAGGTCATTCACACCAGCATGGACAATGACTGTGTCATATTTGTACTTGCCTTGGAGTGACCTGAGTGCTTGTGTTATGTGGCAGATCCTAGCCCCCGACAGGCAGCTCACCGTGACCTTCTCCTTGTTCAGCCTGGTGAGCGGGACATCAGTGTGCCTGATGATAGAGTCACCTATTACAAGTGTATCAGGTGTGTTGTTTAGCCTTAAGGGCTGTGACTGTTCAGCACACTGACTTTGTGAGCTATGTGTTGCACCTGTTTTGTTTTGGGCTAGCAGTTGCTTGGGTGTCTACTTTGGAGGTCTCTGCTGCTTAGGCAGATTTTTATTTAGAGCCTCCGAGTATGTTTTTGTGTGTTTATGTGTTTGGTTTAGTGTCGTGGTAGGTCTATGTGAGACTGGAATTGTAGTGAGTGTGGTTTCCTTCTCCTCCTGACTGGTTACGCCAGTACTGAGTTGAGAGAGCTTAGCCTCCAGTTTGGCTATATGGTTGCATCTCTCACATGTGTTGGAATTTGTTGGGAGGAGGAGAGGGTTGCTGTGTACATGAGGCAGTTGTAACATTGCCTCAAGATTCCCAGATTCACCAGCTGGACCAGAGAGGAGATTGACAACTGACCTTTGGGCATGCTAGAATAGTATTGGGAATTCCTTTATAATTGAAAAAAAGGGCCAATGGGGAACAAAGTACTCAAGGGGAGTTTATGAGGGTGCAGTGCTTTTAATTTTTTAGTGCTGACTTATATAATTGCTTTAGTGAGCAAGTGCCAGGCTTTAGAGTGGGAATAGGGTGTTTATTATGAGAACTAGATCAGTTCTAAGGGAAAAAGTGAAGAGCAGACTTTATGGAGCTGAGAATGGTTTAAACCCAATTAAGTGGCACTGCCCGATGCTGCGCTATGCGCAAAATCGTGCAAAGCAGCGCTAAAGCGGGTTTTATACAGGGGGACTTGAAAGAGCTAGAAATTGGCCCAAAACGGCCAATAGACTACCAGATTCTTGTGCTGGGAACACTCCTCCAGGGATAGATAGGCTGCTCCAAGCTCCCCACTACCACTGGTGAACAAAGAAGCCTCCCTTTATCCAAGAAAGGAAATGGGCAACACAGGAACTTTCCAAAAGTCCAGAATACAGCAAAGCCTGTATTTGGACTACTCTAGGTCAGGAAAGACGGGAAACAAGGATTTTTTTTTTTTGCAACAAACAGCAGGAAAATGCAATAAATATGTAACACAGGCTAGCACACTTGAGTGTGTAGCCTCAACAGGTAAATGCAACAAACAGGACAAACTTTAAAAGTGCAGGTGCAAAAACAACTTTAAACAGTTTAAAACAGTTCAAGAAGCAGAAATACTTGCAGTTTAGCTAGATCGGACAGTCGCCCAGGTAGTAGCAGGAAAACAAACACTTTTATCAGATTAGCAGTCACTCTTTTAGCCTCTCTGCTGCTAGCACCACTCTGCAGGACCACAAGGAGCTTGGCTGAGTAGTAACAAGTGCAAAAACCGCACCAAAGTGGGTTTTATACAGGGGGACTTGAAAGAGCTAGAAATTGGCCCAAAACGGCCAATAGACTACCAGATTCTTGTGCTGGGAACACTCCTCCAGGGATAGATGGGCTGCTCCAAGCTCCCCACTGCCACTGGTGAACAAAGAAGCCTCCCTTTATCCAAGAAAGGAAATGGGCAACACAGGAACTTTCCAAAAGTCCAGAATACAGCAAAGCCTGTATTTGGACTACTCTAGGTCAGGAAAGATGGGAAAAAAAGGATAATTTTTTTTTTTTTTGGAAACAAACAGCAGAAAAATGCAATAAATATGTAACACAGGCTAGCACACTTGAGTGTGTAGCCTCAACAGGTAAATGCAACAAACAGGACAAACTTTAAATTACAAGCGTAAAGCTAAAGCTGGCTTTAAAGTAGGGGTTAGAAAGAGATAGGAAATGGCCCAAAACGGCCAATAAGCTACAGGTCACTGGGCTGGAACCACTCCTCAAGGGACAGATAGGCTGCTCAGAGCTCCCCACTCTCACTGGTGAACAAAGAAGCTTCCTCCTATCCAAATAAGGATATGGGCAACACAGGAACTATGACACAGCCCAGAGATCAGCAATACCTGAAGACTGGACTATTCTAGTTCAGTAAAGGTGGGAAACAAGGATTTTTTTTTCTTTACAAAGTAGCAGAAATTAGGTACAGAAACACAGTAAATGCTTTAATTCGGCTAGCACACTTGAGTGTGTAGCCTACCAGTTAAACTAAGCAAAAACAAACTTTAAAAGTGCAAAAAAAACCTCAGAAATACAGGCAGGAATGCAATAAAACAACTTTGCAGAGCTTATTTAGTTAAAGAAACAGAAGTCTATATATACAGAAAAGCAACTAAAACACACAAACACTTCAGATGCAATGCAACCTAGAGCACTTGAGTTGTAGCAATATTAAGGCAATTACAGTTATAATAAATGCTCTGAAATATACTCTATATTTCCAAAATGTTTGAGAAGCACAGTCAGAACACAAGGAGGTTCAGACAGAACAAAAAAAAATGTTTTTTTTTGAAAGGGAAAAAGGAGAAACAGAAGGCCTTATCAAATGGTCTCTCTGTACTAGGTAGAATGAACTAATGACACTAGACTGGGAGGAGTGTCACAGATCAGATTTACAGTAGGGGCGGGCAACTGCAAAGCCACCAAGTATAAGAGCAAGACACCAACTGGGCGGAAGGGTGGGGACAATAGCCTACAGCCAGTAGCACTAGAGAAAGCCACAAACAGATAAAGATTTGTAAAGATACAGAATGCTTTTAACTGCAGACAAATCAGTTACTTGTGCAGATTAGTTAATAGCAATAAAATACACTCAAAGACTAAAAAGCAGACAATAAAAGTGCTATATATTAATTGTTAAAAACAATAATCTGTATAAATAATCGAAAAAAAACAGGATACTTATATATCTCAGCTAACAGCTGCAGTCAACAACTCTTATCCACTCTGCTCAGTGTGTATAGACAGAAACCCTATCAAAGTTAGGGCTTAAATACCAGAAGAACAACTTTTTTTTACAAGAACACAAAAGAACCAGCCCCCACTCGAGAGAGGCTTCAGGTAGAAACAATAATGTCAAATAAAGGAGAGAGCCTGTAGAAAAGAGTTTTAATGTAAATAAGAAAGGTATAATACTTGCAGTGTGTATGTGCCAGTTACTCAGAAATGTTGTTGTACCCTTGCAGTGAAGAAATGTTACTGTTGTATTAAGTGCTGACAACCCCCAGCAGTGCAGTCCCATATAAAGTGGATGAAGGAAGTGCCAGTAGCTTTGAAGTATGTAACAGTCCTCAACAGTTGTGAAATGGCTGACATGCATAGGTAAATCTGGCACACGTGTAGCCTGTTAAAGTGTTCCCCAGAAATGTTAGTGTGCTACCTGAAAAGTAGGGTTGTGTAGAAAACAAGTGAAAAAGGCACGTGAACACATCCAGATGTGCAGCTACATAAACAAGTAAATTTAATACAAGTATGTAGCAGTAACATCTGCATCTTGGACAGTTACTATGTCAGACATAGGTCAAGGATATAATGAAGTAGCCAAACACATAACGCAATCAAATGCATGTTGCCTAGTGTAAGAATACATGTAGGGGATACACACCTGCAGTCAATAGGAATGTAGTGTACAGTTAAAGTACTAATAAGATGTTAATGGAGGTTTCTCTTTACACCCTACTCCATGTGCATAAACAATGCAATTCCACACCTCAATGGGTATGTCTAATCTCATAACATTTGTTGGGACATATGTCCTATTGTTATATAAAATCTGCACTTACTTTGATGCATGCCCCCTGTTAAAACACCACAATCTTGGTGGCCTGTTGCCACCAATCATCCCTGCATGCTGTTGTAATGTCCACTGTCGTTCAGTACATGCATGTGTTATGCTTGCTGTTCAACTGTTGTAACCCTTGTGTGTTGGGTTAATGGAAATATTACTGCATGCCATTACAACTAACTTGGAATGCTGTTGTCTATGTTGTAATTAAACACACCTAATCACAGAACGTATGGGAAGGCTGGTCCCAGCGGACCCACCTGTCCCTCCTCAGCTGGCAGTTGCACCTGGCACCAGCAGGTCTGGTGCCCATCCCCAGCCAACCTCCTCAGTTGGTCCTGTGCTACCTTTGGGTGGAAGCACTGCAGGGGATGGGGCAGAGAAGGGCCTCCTGTCACCCTCCGAAGGATCCGGGTTGTGGTGCATAGGGAGATCCAGCATTTAGTGGCTGATCCCCTATGCCAGCTCGAGGCGAGAGTGGCGCGACTTGCGGGTGTGCCTGCCCCTCCTATGCAGCCCCAAGCACAGTGACCCTTGGGTTTGTGAAGGTCCAGTGGTGACTGCCCATGGGTGGGGATCTCAGTCCCACTGTTACCATCTGTGGGATCATGGGCTTGCGATTTCCAAACATCCGTCCCCGTCAATTGTGTTCACTCACCCCATGTGTCATACTCCCCCCTTGTATGCGTCTTGTTTGTCTTGTCTGTTTACCTACCCAACCTACCTCCCCAAATATACCTACTTCCTCTACCTCACTTTCCACTCTCCCCTGGAAAAAAAAGGCAATCTGTACCTGAAAAAAAAATTACGCTCCATACATAGCTGCCCATTTTGCACACATGTCCATTGGATATGTACACTGATAATTATAATTGGCAGTACAACAAACTTTGTTGTCCTCACCCCTCTCTCAGGGGTGGAAGGTTTCAAATTTCACTCCAAATTTGCAACATATGCACAGCTGTTGCTGGTAAAGAAATGGGCAGCTATGGACCTTCCCTACACCCGTCCTGCACATCCCAAGCTTGTTTTCCTACTGTCTTTTCCTCTTTGTGCCCCCTTTTTCACCACTTTCCTATCTCCCCATTTTCTTTTCTTTCAAAGAAATTAGTGCAGGGGTTAGCGGGAGTAAGCACTTTTAAGCAGTAGTAAATGGGTTTAAGCGAGTGTGCGCATGTGTGCGCTTAGCTGAGCATCGCTAAACGTCACGCAAACCCACTTACAACTGCTTAAAAGTGCCTTAGTCACTCTAGGTCAGGGCCCTTGTTCTGCTCAGCAGCAAAATAAAATACCTTTGTCAGTCTCGAACCCCAAACCTTGGACACATAAGACTGCATGAAGTACCACTAAGCCACAACAGATATACAATAACTTGGTGCTGCAAAAAATATATCATACATTACAATGAGTGAATGTAAAGGAAAAATAGGAAGGTCATAACACAAAGCCTGTTCTGTGGATCTTTACCAGCAATTGTTGTGGGATTGCATTAAATGAGTGTGATGTGAGAAGCAGCCAATCAAGCAGAAAATAATGTTGCAGAGGCACTTTACAACCCCCACACAGTATCATAGCAGCACAAACACTGGCATATTTGAGTAGGGCAGAGGCCATACCTCCTAACTCAATCAACTTTAGAGGGATGTTCCTGATTGTGAAACATATTTTAGCTGTGTCCCTCAGAATCCCACAGAAAAGTACTGACGTCAGTCAGAATTACACAATGAATACTGACAATAATAACAGTAGACACCGCTTGTATGTCATGAAAGGAGTACTAATCCATATGCACTGCTTCACTGAAGTATACACCTACTGTTCCTATTATGTGTAAGGTGTACCTCACTTTCAACTACCTATCCATGACACCATGCAAAGATGTATGTGACTATTCCATAGGCCCAGCAGAGGCCCAAACACACAGGCATATAGGCTATACTGCTGTTACACACTCTGCAAATAGCTTTCTTAGGACCTCCCCAAGCATACCCTTATGTAGGAGTATAACACAGAAATACCAATGGATGTAGCCATGTACTGGTAGCAACTGACTGTAACAATGCCATTGTAACAGTGCTGAAAACACCTGTGAGTTGCACAGACAAAGAATGACAGTGTAACCTCTGGCTACCATCTGGGTAAGTTCACAGGTGGGAACCATGCAGACAGACAACCTGCCCTGATAAACACACAGGTACACACCAATCCTGCAAGTCCAGTAAGATAATATTCACATATTAATGCATAATGCTCTCAGTATATAAGCTCCCCCCCAATTAAAAGATACTTGTGCGTTTAGGGTCTACCAAGTGTGTAGGTAGGCATACTCAGTACAGGAATTGTCCAGTTATCCTGCAAACCCTGTGGTAATGTCAACAGTAAAAAACATAAACCCTGCAGAAGTCAGTACATTAATATTCCCAGTACAGTCACATAAATGTTGTGTAAGCATTTGTAGTGGTGAGTAAAACTCTACACTGATAGCTCAGTATTGGAAGTGGCAACAGTCAGGTCTGAGTACAACATGTGCATCACTGTCTACACCTCTAGCTTCATTTATAAGACGTATACCAACATTCTGACTTACACAACAGTCTCCACAGCAAACAAGCATGGGCCCCACTCTGGATATCTGAAAGGGCTATGCCTACATACCTTAGCAATTTATAGCATTGGGTTGCTATGACAGTGAGTACTGCAATTACCACTCAGCAGGCTGTATGCATTTACCAAATGCTGGGCAACAATTGGTGCAGAGGGCATCACATGCACATGTGCAGATACCTATAAAAGCAGATAGGACTTGCTATCCCCACATGCAATCATTACATTGTAAGTTCAACATAGCGAACAACGCCAAGCAGGAAAAAAAAAAAAAACAGTACGTTTCAGTACCAAAAAAAAAAAAAAAACATACACAGATGGACCAGAAAGGGACATACAGGTATGTAACAGTTTGTAGTTACCGGCAGGTAGTAGATGGTTATGGTTAGTACTGTTGATCCTCTGATACATGCATATGTGGCAGCAGTAGGTATGTATGCACTGATGCCATGCATAAGTATTGCCATGGAGAAATTGTTGGGTAGCTGTGTGCAGTGGGACATAAGTGTGACAGTTGTAGCTCAGCAGTACATGTCAAACATCTGAACATGTTATCTATGGTCTGTACAGTACTGCATTTAATGGCAGTTTTGGGGAGTATTGCAAACACCTAGATAAACTTGGATGTCACAGAGTAAGACATGCATGATAGTCACATAATGTGTAGCTTAGCATTGGCAACCGCTGTAGCAGGCTAGCATAGTAATGTATCATTTGCAGCTATGTATACCCTTGTACTATTACTGTATGCACACATGTGACAACTGTCCATGTTGTAGCAAGACCCAACGGGTCATCCGTGAGGTGTATGGACTTACAACAGTGTGGACATTGTGTCTGTGTGGCACACACATATACCGAGATACATGTGTGTCTGATTTCTGAGCATCTGAACATGTGCATAGAGCAAGGGACATCCTGCAACTGTTTGTGAAAGGCGGACATTTATATGTTGGTGCAGGTTATGTGCATATATATATATATATATATGTAGGTTGTAGTGTGTGTCAAACAAGACAGCATACAGTGCTGGCATATGACATGTGTTGTTCAAATGCTGTGGGTATGCTTTGTTAGGTATATAGTCTCCCAAATATGGGGTCCTGCTAAACATATATGGGCTGAGAACATCTTCCATGCATTCTGCACAAGACTGTGCAATATCATTACAGAACTGTATCCCGCTCAACCTTAGCATTATTGATATTCCCACCATGAAAGGTGGACTGTATATGTGCTGATATGCATATCAGTGTGTACACCAGTGGATGTTGAAATGTACGCTCCAGCTGAATGTTGTACATGTATTGCCATCTCTGTTGTTAAAAGCCCTGTACCCATGAACTAACACATAGGTGGTAGTGTACTCATCACCAAAGGTGTGATAAGAGACTACAGGACACAGGTGGACAGTAGTGTCCCTAATGATGATCACTATGCCACACTAGTCATGTAAACCTAGTACAGTCCACATGTTGTCAGTAAATGTGTGTCATCCATGGAAACAGAGGTCAGGGTTCCACTCCACTCATCAGTCATAACACCCATCATAGAGTACAATGTCCCTGTTGGCATGAACCTCAGAACACATACACAGCAACAGTAGATGCCAGACACATAACGCGCAAAGAGTGTTACCGGATTCCAACAGATGCCCTATGCTGACTGTCTTACCAAACCAATTGTACACTGTGTCACATACCGCCTACCCAGAGGCTATCCTTGCCCAACATACAAAGCTATGGCAAGCCCACAGGTGTTGGACATGCTCCATGTAAACAGATGGAACACCAGACAAGACACACACTCTACTGATCAACACCTTGTAATGTAAAAAGCAGAACATGCTCGACTGGCACATAATCATCACAGACACATACCATACTGTGGAACCAACCACCTATCAACAGCATATGAAGGCCCTCATTAGCAGTTGCCATCAATAACCATGATGATTGCATGTGAGATAGGAAACACAACCCAGTAATCACCCCTGTGGCTCTGCATGACAAGGGCACAGGAACCTACATTACATGTGTTTTGTAGTGCAGGGTACCATATGTCTATTCTTCCATAGGCCCTATGGATAACAGCCTATCAGCTACCTAGGACACAATACACACATGCATGCAACTGTTGCAACACATGCTATGTGAGGTTGACTGTGTGTGATGGAGAATGTGTATGTGAATGTGTCAATGATGTGCATATGTGTGATAGCCTAGTGGGAGCCTGTGTATACCATGGTATGTAGTGTTGTAGCTCTAATCCCATCAAAAGGTCCGTGTGCTATTGCCAGGCATGAAAATCACTATGGTATACATTGTGATGTAGTCCCATGTTGTTGAATGGAGTGTGTCATTGTAGGCTAAAGCAGTACATGTATGTTTATTGATTGTTAACACTAGTGAATACAAGTCACGTATGGACTGTAGTACTACCTGAAGCTGTATGCCTCAACTGCACAGTATGGTTTATATCCACATGGCTTGGTAACACACTTTTGTTTGTTACCTGTAGTCCTCACACATCACATACCTCAGGCATGAAGTTATGTATGTGCTGACACACAGTAATGTATGGTACACGGGTAACTGTAATCTGGGTTGCCATATCCTTGTGTCTTGTAGGTATGTCTGATGTGTGTGTGGGTATGCCTGTAACATGTCCTCGGTGGTATGTGTGTCACAGGATATAGGTGCGTATCTAGCAACATGTATAGTGTAGTACAGCAGTATGCCACCTATAGTGGTGAATGTGCACATATGTTACTGAGGGGTTTGCTATCAACAAGTAGTGTGGTGTACTGCTAGTACTGTAACTGTACTGTACATATATTTAAATGAATGACAAATGTCTGTATGCATTAGCTTCATATACACCTCCTGTGGCTAGGTGTTGCATTGTACAGTGTGCCATGTACTGTTGTATAGTCCTACATACTGGTTTCACTTTGTGGCTGTGCAGAACATGGTTTAGTATGTAGTATGTGCCAGGCACTGTCAGGCAGTTGTGGTCTTAGCAGTCATATGTGTTATTAAAAGTGTGTATCTGCTGACAGCCAATAGGTTGCTATATATGGCATTTCAATGATGTCTGTACATTAAAATGTTAAGTGTGCAACATGGCTTTTTCACAATTACTGTTTAATTGTCTTCCATGGTTATGGCACACAACAGAAAGCCATCCTATACCCCTGAGGAGGAGGAAGTTATCAGAGATGCACTCATCCAACATTGTAATCTACTGTTTTCAAGATCCTGCCAGGACAAGCATGGTCGCACTGAACTGTGGCAGGATGTTTTCCGTCAGGAGAATGATGTAGGCATGTATAACTGGACTTATGAGCAGGTACACCATCACTGCAGTGATTTAATCAGACATGTCTGGCAGCATGCCTCCGATGTCCACAGACAACAGCTTGCCACAGGTGGTGGTGCTGCCACACATCTCCCCCTCACCAGAGTGGAAGAGGTGCTTCTCAGCATGGTGGCTCCTGGCTAACCATTACAACACACCTGTGTCATCATGGAGGCCGGAGTCACCCAGCACAATGACAACGAGCGTGCAGGTAACAAGGCATATCCGTAGACCACTGTTGTCCAAAGTGTTATAATATGCATTAATTAGATATGTACTGTGTATGCAGAATATGTGGAGCCTGGTGTCATGCAGTACTGATAATTCGGGACATTATCTGTATGCCTGTGACTGTCACCCCATGTACTACTGTATAATTGCTGACTCACAGCAGCAATGCCATAGTTGTTGACACTGGCATACTGTCTCATATACTTGCAGGTCCCTCTGGTGTGATAGCAAGACAGGAGACCCATGCTGGTGAGTGGGCTACAGTCAATTTAGCATATAACATGTGCATGTCATAGGAGAGTTGTAGGCCATATACACGTTAAACACCTATGCATAGTGCATGCTCTACATGTTCTCTGTGTGACTATGCACTTCACAGTGACATGAGTAGCTGACTCATACACATGCAACACACAGAGCATCACAAACAAGTGGGGTACACTGTAGTGGACATTGTATAGGCATAGTCAATACACATGCACACAGCATACACCACTTTGTCATATGCAGTATGTGTTAACATAATACACATGGTGTATGTAGACACCTGCTGTAAGGTCATACTCCAGTATCCCATATGTCATCAACGCAGCACACATACTATACCTGGGGGTAGAGCCCTATCATGGGGCATTGTGACATGCGTCAACACACAAAACAGTCATGTTAGGCAATGTTCCCTATTAAACACCTGACATGCCCATGCAACGACTGTCTGTGAATAGTTTAATGTAGCCTAAATGGTGCAGGTCAGGTACAGCAAGATAGTTGCCAGTGTGACATGCATCAGTGTTCTTGAGTGACAACATGATGGTGCCTGATGATGGCTCATGGTACTACACTACATCCAGTTACAGTACCTGCAGTACTTCACATAGCATTCATCGTTAGACACCTGACAGTTGTATGGATCAGGACATGGTTTGTATACCTATGAGTGATGGTGCACACGGCATTAGAAAGTGTTTCAGACTTGCAGGCAATGTTGTGTCCATGTACACATTGTCTACCAGGGTGAGGGCAATCAGTGAACAACACACATGCATCAATGACATGTATACTGTTAACTACAAGGACTCTCTACACTCGCACTGCATGCTTTCGAGCAACACACATCCTGCATGCTGACACGTGTGAGAGGACTCTTTGTCTTGTGATACTGTACTCCACCATCAACCACTAATGACTATGTTCCATATTGCTGTTGCTGTGTGTGTGTGTCAACTTGAATGTGTAGTGTATTAGTGTGCATGTGTTAATGTGTTCATGTGTGCATGTGTGCATGTGTGCATGTGTTCATGTGTTCATGTGTTCATGTGTGCATGTGTTCATGTGTTCATGTGTTCATGTGTGCATGTGTTCATGTGTGCATGTGTGCATGTGTGCATGTGTTCATGTGTGCATGTGTTCATGTGTGCATGTGTGCATGTGTGCGAACACCCTGTACAGATGGTAAAGTGTGCTTCCTGTCTCCCTCTCACAGGTGCTGAGGTAATGTTGGATGAGTGCAGCGGGAAACCTGAGGTCACTGCCAATAATAATGACCATGATGATACATGTGTAGTGGCACAGGCATGTTTGACAGGGTCTGTCGGTGGTCCACCAATCGACAGTACACAGCTTTCCACCCCATCTATGCGCACATACGTACTGCCATTACTTCCCTCAACACCAATGGCCTTAGGTGGGGAACAGCATACGGTAGGCATTGATCAGGAAAGTGTGGTATCATGGCACATGCAACCCCACACAGCAGCCATGCCCAGACACATGGAACAGCACCACATAGGCATATGTCCAGGGGTTCTTGTGGGAGCATTGCTGGCTGTAATGCCCCTGGCAGGAGTGCCCGCACAGGTCTCACAACCTCAGGTATGTTCCGGGCTGTGATGCAAGCACAGGCACATATGGAATGGTACACCAGGCAGAGACTAAGGGTGCAGAGGGCTCATAACACTGTGATCAATGACAGTATCCGTGACCTTGCCTGTGCCATCCGCAATTACACCAATGTCATTGATAGATGTTGGGGGGAGACACTAGATGTCCTCTACAATGTTATGTCCATGTGCCAGGACAGTGCAGGATGGCTGGGACGTCGACGTGGATGTATGCCAACAACATCCTCAGCTGGCAGCCGACGCAGACGACACCCAAGTGCCAGCTGCTCCCGTACTGCCAGTACCAGCCCCAGCAGTGTTGTGGCTGGGCTGTCGGTAGACCGTCGGAGACAACCACGTGCACGTGGCTCTGGCCAGTCCCAGCAGGGACATGGGTCCAGTCAACATCCCTCTGCCTCTGATGATAGTACTCAGTCTGGCTTAGTGCCCGATACAGTCCGTGTCACCCCTGGCAGGCACAGGTACTGTGTCTGTGACCGGAGACAGTGATCTGTACAGCCTGGCAGGTACAGTCTGTGGCTGTCCCTCAAACTCCCGTATTTGGCAGCCACAAGGGGGTACTGTGTGCATGCAGACACACACACATACTATCAACATGTAGGGCTAACCCATACACACACACATCACATCAACACTGACCCATACTGTACTGTTGTCCCTCACACACACACACACACACACACACACACACACACACACACACACACACACACACACACACACACACACACACATGCACACACATACATGTTGATTGGATGGGTCATTGTCGAGCTCTGGAAAACAATCACACGCCCTGTGCATATGATGAAACTGTGCCACCTCCTGTCATCTGTGACATTGATGCAGCAACAGGATAACATGGTGCTGATGCACAAGGTGACCTACTAGCAGTGTAGCAATGTTAGCATGTTGTGAACAGTAATGGGTAATGATATCCTTGTAGGTGTATCTGAGCAGGCATGATGCATCCCAGCAGTGATTATCAATTTTGTATTGTATAGACCAGTGTTAATCCCAAACATGGATGGTCCACACATGTGACAGTTGGCTGATGTGTGTGATACTGGCAGCATATGTCATTGAGTGGATGTAATGTCTATGATGTGTGCTGTACAGATTCCAAGGTGTACATTTGTGAACATGGTGGAGGTGCACTGTTTGCATGTATGTGCATGGTGGGCACATGTAAAGGGTGACATGCCCTGTATTACACAGTGTTAATACTTCATATTTCCTATTGGTGTCCAATATGCATGTCACTACACATATGTCACAACTTGGGTACACATGTGTGTATGACATGGTATGACACTATGCTGTGGGTGATACTGTTGATATCGGTCATTGGTTAGCATTCTGGTAGTGTACATAACCTCAACAGCCTGATTTTAACCAATCGTTACATGATGTCTTGACAACTGACACACAGCTGTAGGATACACAGTAGCATTAGAATCTTTCTGGTTTTGTACTATACCAGTTACCAGTGGTAATGAACACCACACATTCCCGTGACCATTCCTGTTTGGCATGTGTCCATCCTAGGTACACGCAGACACACTAGAGATATGTACATCCACATATGGTGATGCATACAGTGGCCTACAAAGCATTCCTCGGATTAGACACCTATCTTCCATGAGGGTATCATACAGACACATACCTGTTGACAAACACATGTGAAGCTATGATCCAACAACAGCATAGTCATCCACATTTGCTACACATAGTATCCTGATTGTACCACATTGGTAGTAGCACACAATGTGTAGCAGGGGTACCGATGTGCACAGACAGCCACATGTGATTTCATCTGTCCTTTGATATCCACATCCACAAAGCTATGCTTATGTCCCTCAGTGTATCACATAAGTAATAAGGTGTCTGTATGCATATACACAGAGTTGTTGTATAACTACCATGAATGGCCATTATTGACAGACTGTGTTGTGTTTGGGCATATCTGTCATATGCCACAGGCATACACCCACACTCACACTATTCTATAACAACTGTCATGTGTGTGTGACACAGATGACCTAGGGCACAGCTCACTACAGTGGCTGGACTTGTCACATACATACATATGTGAGCTATGGTCCAAGAAGCAGCAGCAAAAACTGTCAATGGTAACAGATGTAGTTGTGTTGACAGCAGGCTTCACACCTATGATGTGAATGAGGTCACATGTACATATATAAATTGTCCACACAGTTACCAATTTAGGTCACATGTACATATGTGTATTTGCTACACAGATACCTGCAGTGTGCAATGCACATACTGTTGTTTTACTGATATGTCATACAGTAGTAGTAGCAAAACACACAACACTTTGCTCAACAGTGTCACACAAACACGCACACACACACACACACACACACACACACACACACACACACACACACACACACTCAACAATTGCAGGATTCAAAACCCTACCTACCTATGTCATGGTACTAGACACATATGCATTACCACTATGCGCCATATGCGTTACTGGGAGTTTTCATTTCCACTGCTGTTTTTGTGGGATACTGACATCATCAAACCAGCAAAATGGGTATTCACTTCTTTCAATGTGTTTTCACAGTCTCAGAAAAGGCCACTCCTCTCATAGGATTACACACACACACGCCCACACACACACACATTCACACTTAGCATTTGTAGGATTCAAACCCCTACTTAATTATGTTATGATGCTAGTGAAATACACATTAACATGACACGCTATATGCTTTACTGAGTGTGTTAATCTCCACTGCTGTATTTCTGGGATACTGACATCATTACACTTGGCAAAGAGGTATTCACCTCTCCTAATGTGTTTCCACAGTCTCCAAAAAGGCCACTCCTCTCAAAGGCAATCTCACAAACACACATTCACACTCAGCATTTGCAGGATTCAAACCACTACCTAGCCATGTTATGATACTAGTGAGATATGCATTAACACAACACGCTATATGCTTTACTGTGTGGCTTCTATTCACATGCTATATTTGTAGGTTGCTGACATCATCAGACTGGACATGATAATTTGCGTGCACGTAGTGTTATGCAATCCCAGGAATGAAGCTTGTGGGTCAGCAGATGTGAACATCTTGAACAGGAATACACAATTCATAGCTTGTGTGATCTATCTGTGGACAAATTACCATTCTTTCATATGACAATACATATTCATGCACGGATTGTTGGTTTTGTGGATACAACATGTGTCTTTGATGTTGGTAAAAGGCTATTCAAAGTCTATGTGGGACCTGTGTTGCTCCTTTCAGTGATGTATGTCCTGGTTGGCTGCCTTGCAAGAAATCTAGCAGGTTTGGGGAACATGATGTGCTCATTAACATACCACAGATGTTTTGGTTGTGTGTTTTTCGGTTTCAATAGCTCTGTTCCTCACTGCAATCATGATGGACTCCATGGACTAGCAGTTCGGACTTTGTAGGCTTATTGGACTATAGTTCCCATGGTGTGTTGTGCACCAACACTTGTGGTGTGCGCCACATGTTGCTGTAACACATTCAATGGTGTAAGAACCTGTAGAGAGTGTGAGGCTCAACAGACTGTTCAGGTGCAGAGTCTGTTTGTTCTGTTGTTCACTTATGACACACATGGAGAAACAATGTTATCCACGTGATGGGATTCATTTGGCTTTGGGAGGACCAGTTTACACATTCTACATGTGATATCTCCTGGTATGATGATAGGGCCTTTTGTCACTGGGAGGTGGGTATGTATGTATAGGCCTGTCTGACAGGATATCAACATTGTCAGTCAGGTACAGTTGACCCTGACTCAGGGCATATATGACTGTACATCGATATTTCTGACATAGCTGAAGGAGGTGTGATGTTTCTGTCTGTACTCCTTCGCAGATTATCTTTCCAAAGCAACAACAAACCTGAACACTAAACCCCTATTATACTCTTTTACACACTTCACACACTACTGATCTTTTGTGATCAGTCAACAGTGTATGTCATCATTATATCCTGGCATGTCCAAAGGTTGGTTTTGTGTGTACTCTCCAGTCCAGCTGGTGCATATTGGAATTTTGATGCATTGTTACAACTGCCTTATGTACACAGGGAACACTGTCCTCCTACCAACAAACTCAGATATATGTGAGAGGTGCAACTGTATAGGCAGACAGGAGGCTGAGCTCTCACACGCCATGACTGGCACAGTCTATCAGGTGGTGAAGGTAACCACACACACCACAAATCCAGTCGCACATGGACCTATGACAACAGCAAACCATATACATTGACACACAAAGACATACTGGGAGCATCTAAATAAACTCTGCCTAAGCAGCAGAGACATCCAAAGCAGACACACAAACTACTGCTAACCCACAA